>NC_068982.1:58549885-58562385 GCF_001194135.2 Octopus bimaculoides | reverse complement strand
CTGTGCCGATAAAGACACAGGAATGGGTACTTCTGCCTGGGTACAGGCGCAAATCATATCTTAATGTATGATGCAAGGTTAGAATGTCGAGCTCATAATTATAAGGTAGTGAGTTCGATTCTCAGATCGGGCTGTGAGTTGTGTTCTTGAGCGAGACACTTTATTTCATGTTCACTCCACTTCACTCAGCTGTAGAAATGAGTTGCATTGTCACTGGAGCCAAGCTCTATTGGCCTTTGCCTTTCCCTTGGATAACATCAGTGATATGGAGAGGTGACTGCTGGTCTTCCATTAACATCTTTGCCTGGACTTGTGCCTTGAAAGGTAACTTTCTAGGTGCAATCCCAGGATCATCCATGACTGAAAGGGGTCTTTACTCTTTAACTCATTTGCATTTGGATTACTCTGTCAAATGTAATTTTTATTTATTCACATTGTTTTGAATTAATCCTGCATTATCTTGTAGCTCTGATACTTTAATGATGTGATTGCTTATTTTTAGAACGGCATTGTAGGGTCAGTGTGATAGGCTGGATCGGATCTACCCAGTTTGAACATGAAACAAGTAGAATATTTTGGTCTGATATGGTCTGTTTAAATACTAAAGGGTTAAAAGTGTTAACTATGAAATTTCTTATTGCCTTGACATAGACGAGTCAGTCCAATTTTAAACTTGTATAAGATGTTCTATGAAGCTGTCATTATACATCGTAAACAGTTATTACAAGTGTATACAACTAGTACCCTGTGGTCACTGTAAATTAAATGTGCATGATGGGGACTTCAATTAAATGTGTATCATGGGTGTTGTAATAATGATGACAGAAATTGTATAGCAGGGAGCCCTCTAATGGAATTAATAGATAGCTATTAAATAGATTGTCTCGTTCAATGTCACTGCTTGTTACTATAAACATTAATGCGTTTTCAAAGTCTAACAAATAATGTACTGATCTTTTTATTATTATTATTATTATTATTATTATTATTATTATTATTATTATTATTATTTGAACTCATTCACTCATAAGTCAAAGAAAAAATTCTACTCTTACAACCTACAAATATTAAATTGTATTATTATTATTTTCATTAACATCTTCTTTCAATTCTGTTTCCATTTTTTGCCGAGTGTCTTCCTGATACCTAGGGCAGAGAAACGTACTGTATACATTGGTAGGCCATTAAAATAAACACACCAGGTTGTTTATTTACAAAGTCCTGTGATAGAGAAAAAGGGGAAAAAAGTAAGCAAATAAAATAAAGGGAGTAAAAAGGAAAGAAAATTCACAGTAACAATGCTCTTCTCAATACGTGTGGCATACCAGTTAAAACAATCTTTTGCACGTCTTGCATGGATGGTAAGCCAGGAATCATTTAAAAATAATTTTCAGTTCCTTTTTTGATCATTCCAAGTGCTCCTACAATTACTGGTATTGTAAAGATGTGACATCTTCAGATGCCATATCTTTTAGATTTCGATTAGCATATCTTTATATTTTCTGAGCTTCTCAAAATCTTTTGCCGAGATATTATGGTCACAGGTTATGCTCGTGTCAATCAATAAACAGACTTTACTGTTTTGGTCTTTCTCAGCAATATTTGGTTTATTTGCTTTGATGGTTCAGTCTATACATACTGGGAAGTCCCAAAAAATAGTTACATTTTCCTCCCTCAGTTACAGCTTCAGGGTGAAGCTTGTACCATTTGTCCGCAGTTTTGATTTTATAATGCCAACACATTATCCAATGTAGATATTGGCCAACTCTGTCGTGTCTTGATTTGTACTCTACATCCAGAGATTAGGTGGTCCACTGGTTTGGTCCCATTGTGGAAGTATCAGCACTGTGCTTGTACCATTTTTCATCACATTGGCTTGATCGTTCCGGGTCAATAAGTTCTGATCTTGGGCAGCTAAGATAAAGCCTTCACTCTCTGCCTTAAGCCCTGAGCTCTGTAGCCACTGATGGGTGTGTTTCTGATCTACATCAGCTTGTTTGCTATAGGCCACATATTTGCCATGCAGAGGTTTTTGTTCCCACTTATCAGTCAATTGTTCAAATGCATTTTGCTTTGCAATTGATTTCACCTTCTTTGCAACTACAGTTGCTGCACTTCCATCATGCTGCTCAACCTGGGTATTACACATAAACTCACTTGAAAATTTTTTGCCATCAAAGTGACACTGGGGTAAAATATGCGAAGCCCAGTATGCCCATCATGACTACCCGTCTGACAAGGGTACATCAGGCACATGCATCACAACCATATGTGCATGACATTGGCCTTAATTTCTCTATCTGTGTGTATTGGCATATCCCAGAGTATGGTTGCTTTCTTGTTTTCTGTGAACTTTTCTGGCGTGTGCGTATACCATCTTTTTTCTGTTGTTATTCCATAGTGTTGGCATAGCTTCCAGTGTATGTAGGTCCCAGCTCTGCCGTGTCTGTGAATATATTCCTTCTTACATATTATTATTATTATTATTATTATTATTGAGATTATTATTGATATTATTATTATTCAGTAATTTTATTTTTATAATGTGTTTTCACTTCACTACCGAGCGCAACTCTGTGTGCCTTGGGTATGTGCTGTAATTTTCTGTGATGCTCTTATGGTTACTGTATTAAAAGTGTTTTGTGTAGGATGTGTGCAGTGCCCAGTAGTGCAATTTTCTGTATGTTATATATATTCAGAAAATTGCACTACTGGGCACTGCACACATCCTACGCAAAACACTTTTATTATTATTATTATTATTATCATAGGGATTATTATTGATATTATTATTATTATTATTATTATTATTATTTAAGGTGGCGAGCTTGTGGAGTCGTTAGCACATCCGACAGAATGCTTAGTAACATTTCATGTCTTTACAGTCTGCCTGGATTTGTTCCTTGGAGGGGAACTTTCTAGGTGCAATCCCAGGGCCATTCATGACTAAAGTGGGGTTTTTACCCTTTACACATTCACACACATACACATACATATACACACACTTCCATTGCAACAATTGAGCCAACATTGACGCTTCTATGCAATTGTTTGACCTGATAGAAATGACAGCTAAATTTGTCTCTTACCATGCTTTCAAATTTGAGAATAGAGCACATAACTTAGATAAAGTAGTCTTGGGTGTATGTACTGTGCCTGCAAAACAGGTGGGATGGTCATGGCTGGAATGCTTTTAATAAAAATTCGGCTTAATCAAGACTGATCTAAGTCTAAACAAAACCACACACACACTTACATACTCAAAAAACTACATGTACATTTACATACATTACACACACACACACACACATACCCATACCCACATATTAATATAGACACACACACAGGCACATATTCACAAACAAAAGCATGTACATACACAAAATTACAGGCACACACACACACAGACATACACAATTGAAAATATGCATACACATGTACACAGCATACATGTATTCATACAGACACATATACACACACTTGGATATATGTACATCCCCACATATGCATATGCACACCCTTGGAGATATGCCCACACACACATGGACAAGTGCATACACACTCATGCCAGCACACATATACATAGATACAAAGATATACATTGGCACAAAAAAAAACATACATATACTCATGTGTACACATGCAGAAACAGGCATAGAGCCATCCAGCCTAGCATTCTGTGTGTTAAGTCTCAGATGTACGATTATGATGACTTAAGACTTATAAATAGGATCTCTTCATAATCTATATTCCTCTTCTTCATCATGAGGTTCACCATCATTATCAGCATCATCATTATCGTTGCCATGATCATTACCATCGTTCATCATAAGCATCGTTGTTGCCACCATCACCACCATCATGATCATAAGCATCACTGTTGTCATCATCATCATCATCCTCATAAGCACCATCATTGCCATCATAAGCACCATCATTGCCATCATTATCGTTGCGATCAACCACCACCATCACCACCACCACCACCACCACTACCACCACCACCACTACCACCACGACTACCACTACCACCTCTGTGTTTTGGGTTGGTTTTTTTTTTCCTGTTATGAGTCCTGGTGGATGAAGGATAGACAAGAATGGAATGGAAGCTTTGCCTGATTGTGGGGTAAGACTGGGAGGGTGTGAAATACGAATGTAGCCAATGGTGGTGGTGGTCGTGGTGATGGTAATAGTGCTTATGGTGGTGTTGGTGATGGTGATAGCATTAATAGGTGTGTGTGTGTGTGTGATACATCTTGGTGCTAAAATGAAACAAAAGAAAAAAATATGTAGTGGGACCAGTAGTTGCTCTTTTATCAAAAGCACAACTGAAGAACAAGCCTATCAGTCCGAAGAGAGCAAAAATGCTGCTCTCGAGAGACAGCAAACATACAGTATAATGCATTAACCACTGCTACCAAAACCACCGCCACCACCACCACCACTACTCTCACTACTACCACTGCAACTACAAGGCCAATTCCACTTTTAGGTTATTTTAGTAATTGTAATTGTTGTTGATCTTGCTGTTGAAGATTTCTGCAGTGGTATAAAGCAGGCTCTGCAAAGGGGATTTGAATGAATGATACGGACAATTATAATTTGTTTCATTTTAGTTGTTGTTGTTGTTGATGATGCTTTTTTTTTTTCCTTTTTGTTGTTGTTATTTGGCTGAATGTCTGCCTTTGGTGGCAAACTATTAGAGTATTAGAAAGAACACATTGTCCCTGCTCTCTGATTGTAGGTTCAAATCCTGTTGAATTCAGCTCTGTCTTTCAGCCTTTCAGACTTGGTAAATAAAATGTCAGACTAGTTTTTGGAGTTGATTCATCTCTCTCTCTCTCTTGGGCAGACATCTATAACAACAAAATATTTGGTTGGTTGACAGAACTGTGGAAGTTCAAATATAAATATATGACAAGTAAATTTAATTGCCACATCAATATGGCTGTTTGATGTTACTACCTTTTTAACCCCCAGCACATCTTCTGCCAGCTAGTTATAGGTGCAGCCTGCACCCTGTACATATTGCTAGCAGGGAGGGGAGTGAACCCCCACTATCTTCCAGCGGACAACAGGATTGTGAGACCAGCTTGGTTTTAGGCTATTTCTACCCTCCTCAGTCATGAACACTTGACTGCTAGAGAGATAGGAAGAGTCCATTCCAGCTTACAATATATAGAAAACAAAATGGCCATCAGTCAAAGATATTCAACAAGCAAAGTAGCCAGTTGGAAAATCTCAATAAGAGATGAGAGTAGTAACTAACAAAACAAAAAACAATCAAAACATGTTATTGTGATGACAACAGATACAAGATTATAGTCAGTGAGATTGTGGATTGCAATAGTCATTGAATTCCACAGTGAGTGGCATAAGTTTCTGCAGCAATTAGCCAAATGTCTACAAGTCAGTTAGCAAATATGCCATCTGTAGGGCACATGGCTTAGTGGTTAGAGCACTGTGGTTAAACAATCATCTGTTAGTGGTTAAACAATCATTTTGAACTCACATGGAACTAATTTTATTGAATTCTATTTATTGGACGGTTAAAGCCATTGCATCAAGTTATATCTATTAAAGAAGTAACCTAAATGCCACTTAGCATTGACACTGATTTACACTGATAAACGTATACAGTGATGCCCCAGCATGACCACAGCTTTAAAGTTGAAACAAGTTAAAGAGTTAGAAAGTATACATGTATAACTATGTGGTTAAGAAGTTTGCTTTGTAACCACATTGTTTCTTATTTCTTTATGCCCACAAGGGGCTAAACATAGAGGGGACAAACAAGGACAGACAAAGAGATTAAGTCGATTACATCAACCTCAGTGCATAACTGGTACTTAATTTATCGACCCCGAGAGGATGAAAGGCAAAGTCGACCTCGGCGGAATTTGAACTCAGAACGTAACAGCAGACGAAATACCGCTAAGTATTTCGCCCGGCGTGCTAACATTTCTGCCAGCTCGCCGTTTCTGCCAGAAGTCACTTGCAGTACATTGAGCAAGTGACTTCTACCGTAGACATAGATCAACCAATGAATTTGTGAGACAGACACTGTGACAAGCTCATTGGATGTGTGTGTGTGTATGCGTTTCTTTACCCCACTCACCATCTGACAACTGATATTGGTTTCTTTATATCCCTTACAATTAGTAGTTCAGAAAAATAGACTGATAGAATAAGTACTAGCTTAAAAATAAGTACTGAGGTCAGTTTTTTGATCCCACATGGTTGCAGTGTAATAATGAGTGACACTCTAAAAATTTGTGTGTGCGTGTGTATGCACGTGTGCACGCGCGTGCACACACACACACACACACATATTAATGTTTGCTTTTATGTTCAGTTATAGCAAAAGCAATTTTACATTAATCTGATATGTTACTTTATACTTTTGTAGAGTACAAATTTATTATTCTTAATACAAGAATGTTGTTGAAATGACTTCGAAGTTTCACCCTGCTAAACCAGCATCAGAGTTAGTTTTGCCTTTATATAGTCTCTGTTGGGTTAAAATCATCTTTGAGTCTGTGCTTTTGAGTGGGATGGTAATTAGGTTTTTATGGTCAGTTGTTATGGAAAGGTGTTTTGTTCGTGACGGTGAAGAGGACTTCTCAATAAACGCTTCGAGTTTGACTGTGTCCTGCTTACCACTGTTGTATTCATGGACACATGCACATATGCTTACCTTATCCACACTATGCACTAAGTTACACCCACACATACAAACATGTACATGCAACCACTTCGACACTAGCCCACATAAAAATGATTGCACACACACATACACTGCTAATCTCACTAGCCAAACACACTCACACACATACACAGACACTTGTATATATAAGGGACTTATAACACCTTTCTTCCTCCTCATTAATTTTCTCTATTGTTTGCACTCTGTGTAAGTTGGACCTATTAATATAAATATATATATATTTATACTTAGAAATTCATCATCTGAGAGTCTCCACCATTTGTTTTCTCTCGTTTTGCATGTATACATATGTACATATTTTGTATTTCATACCCAGACTATTATATCTAATATATTTAATGTATCTAATTTGTTTATCCACATAATTTTCTCGATATATATATATACATGTACATTACATATATATGTAACCTCACCCATATGCACTCTCTCTCTCTTTCACACACACACACCAACACCAATATACACTCTTGCATCACTCTCTTGTCATTGAAATCACAATTACCACACACATTTCTGGTTAATCAGGGATCAAACATGTGAACCTAACCCCTGTGCGTTTTTCATCAGGCTCTCTTTTCTATTGTATCTCCTTTCCTCTCTTCTTGATCTGCCTTTTGATTTTCCTTTTATATTTAATGAAAGACTGTGCCTGAAATGTTAACAGTTTGCTCTATAACTATATTTCTCTCTTTGAGTGTCAATCTGATAAAATTAACTGTGGATGTGAACATCTCTTTGGCTTTTGTTGTTTTTATATGTATTTGCTTCATATAGGAAAAAAACAATAAGCAGTAAGCAAGTGTGGTATTCAATGCTTTATAGGACATACACGTGTTTCACCAAAATGTAGAAATAATTACATAATGACACAAGAACCATTATGCAATCATGCACTTTACCTTGTCATTGTCCTGCAATTAATACAACAACCAATGTAAAAGCTCCAAATATGTACATATTTCCAAGTTATGCAAACAGTCAACAACCTCATTTTGTTGTACCCCTCTTTTGATACTTGCTATATATATATATATATATATATATATATCTTTCCTCATGTGTGTGTGTGTGTGTGTATATATGTATATATATATGTGTGTGTGTTCTGATGCATAAATGTTATATGTATGCATTATACATTCAGGCATATGTATGTAATTGTAAATACATGTGTATGCACACATGTCATTGCTTGTGTGTATATGTATATAAGCATATGCTTGTATATTTATTCTTATGTATGCATACTTATTACAACCTTAATTTTTAGAATATTTTACATATTTTCATTCCATTGATTGGCTTTTAATTGAAATTCCTTTATTAAGCGTGTACTTTATGGCTGTGTGAAGACCAACTTCTCAACATTAGTCTCCGGTATAAAACTTCAGACATAATCAGAAATTTCTCATTAGCTCAGCATGTATATTTTATTTTTATTTTATCTTCAACATATGTTAAGGTCTGTGGAACAATTGGTTTCTACCACTGAATATGCTTTCTTTTCTTTGTCACAGATCATTATGTCTGGTCTGTTATGTTTCTATTTAAGAGGTTTTTAACAAAAACATTCCACAAACATTCTTTTATATAATGAACGAGTATGCCCTCTACCTTACTGCAACTTCTTATATTTTTATCTTCAAAACTACCCTTTCTGCAGATAGCATTGAATATTGTTTTGACCACAATATCATGCCTCATGAACAAATAGTTGCATTTTTGGACAACTGCTAATGAGGGTGGTTTTTTTTTTTTTGCATCTTTGGTGTAAATTCCAGAGAGTCTACATCAGTTAGCATATCTCAATGTTTTACATGCATACCTTTCTTTTCTATACATCAGATAATTTGTTATTTCCTATTCCTGAGTTGTAAAAGTATCATACCCTTCAAAATGAGAGCTAATGTAGATCTAAGGAACACTAGTTTGTAGATTGATCTATGTACTCATAAATTTTGATAGACTACTCTATTATCTATATACTGTCTCCCCGATGTTCTTACATCATTGCTAGTCTTGATCTTCTTTTGATTAAAGTAAACCTTTTCATCTAAAGCTCTTTGACTACAGAGCTGTAACTTCTCTGTATGTGTATCCTTCATCATCAGTTAAGCAATGGTTTCATGGTGTTATTTGCCTTTTGTATGCCAATTTGATCCATGAATCAGTGGATCTTTTACATGCATGACATTAGAATGTTGTTTGAATCAGTACTGAGCCTCTACCTCCTATTTTCTTCATTTTTTTTTTTTTTAGGAAGATGCACTCAGTATCACTATTGCTGTTGAAATTTCTGGTGGTGTTTAATAGTTTACAGCAATGGCTCAGGTCTCATAGTTTAACAACAGTTCTCATAGTTTAACAACAGTGGCTCAGATCTCATCTAGCTTTCTATCTAGCAAAAGTATTGTCTGCCATTAATTTACCTTAGGACAATACTTTTTTTCAAGCATTACATTTCCTGTTACAAACGACATCAGAAGATAAGGCTTTCATCCATCAGAGAAATAGATCATGAACAGACATGTTGCTTGAGCGGTTTTTAGTTTTCACTTAATGCTCTACCTCCATTTCTGTTTTATTTTGGCATGTCGTAATCATGTGAAGATTCATCTTCATGCCGTTCCTAATTTTTCTTTGTAAATTGGCATTTAGTTTTATGCCATTTTCAAAGAAGCTATGTCTCAGTCTGGCATTTTTCTGTCCCTTTTGCAGGTTAGTTACATACGCCACTTTAGGTTTTTCTCAGCTAAGAATAAAAAATTTTTTTTTAAATTAGAGATTACATTGTGACTATAACTAGTGTCTCAGAGAAGCTTTCTCCCTAAAATATACCCCTATAATAATTTATCCTCCAGTGACAATGCAACACCTCTTATATTTAATTTCTGGGTGATGGCTTTGTTTAGCTGTGATGATAATGTGAGGAGTGCATTCAGATATGCCATATAGATTTTTAATTAAATTCTGATCTGAAATTAGTCTGTTGTTTTTCACCACGTAAGTGGCTTTTTAATTAATTAAGCTATTATTATTTTATTTATTTATTTGTTTACTTTTTGCTTATTTATTTTGCATCATGGTTGTTTCTACCAATATCAGCCAGCTCTGTAAATTTATATCACCATTCCATGATTGCTAGTAAAAGTCAATAAAATAATCTGTGATATAAGTTTACTTTTTGTATAAGTAACCAATAATGTAATCTCTTCCTGGTGCTTTTTCTATTAATGTATCAAAGTACTTTGAATTTATGGTTGTTGTTGTTGGCATTCCGCCGCTTACAACGTCGAGGGTTCCAGTTGATCTGATCAACGGAACAGCTTGCTCGGGAAATTAACATGCAAGTGGCTGAGCACTCCACAGACACGTGTACCCTTAACGTAGTTCTCGGGGAGATTCAGCGTGACACAGTGTGACAAGGCTGACCCTTTGAATTACAGGCACAACAGAAACAGGAAGTAAGAGTGAGAGAAAGTTGTGGTGAAAGAGTACAGCAGGGTTCACCACCATCCCCTGCCGGAGCCTCGTGGAGCTTTAGGTGTTTTCGCTCAATAAACACTCACAATGCCCGGTCTGGGAATCGAAACCGTGATCCTATGATTGCGAGTCCACTGCCCTAACCACTGGGCCATTGTGCCTCCACGCATTTATGGTATAATGAAGAAAAATACTTCTTTCTGATTTCTTTTAGCCACATTGTATTCTCGTTAAACACCTTTTTCTCTCTAAAATTTTTTTTCTAGAATAAATGCATATCTTCATGAGAAGGGGTTTCTGTGACTTTTACAGACTGTCTCCTTATTTGATTGATTTCAACTGAACTTTTTATTTATTATTTTTCTTTCTGTTACTCTCTTCTGATGACAGAGATTTTCATAAGTAGTTTTAAACTCCTGTTTGAAGGTCATCAATTTGTATTCAAACGTTCTGTTTTTATTATCTCTAAATATATTTCTTTTTTCTGTTTTTTCATTTTCATTTGCATCTGATAAGTATCATCACATAACTCGTAGTTTTCAATGGATCAATGATTTTCCCCAGTTTTCTATAATCCATAAAAGTATTTTTCTGTTCATTGATTTTATTTTAAGATATTACCATCTGATTGTGAAAAGGGCATGTAAGCATGCATTTATTTGCCAGAATGAAGAAATAATTCCCTGTCTATATTGTTAATAACTGTCACCATCATTTCAATAGATTTCTTATGGATATTTGTCATATATTACCTGTCCCATAGTAAGTCTATTAAAAACAAATTACTCTGATTTCTTCTTGAAATATTTCATTGAGAACACATTTCAATCATTCATATTTCAGCCTTACTGTGAGGTAACATAGGAGTAATAGACATTTGGCCTTTTATTATATGTGATGTCTTCTGTACTATTGGCATGTGTATTTTAGGACTATGTTTGTATGCTGTTATTTCTGTAATAGGCTCACCTTTATGAAGCTTGTTCCTGTATGTTTGTGTGTGTGTGTGTGCGTATATATATATATATATATATATATATATATATATATATATATACATATAATTAAAACATAGGGTAAAAAATCAGATATTAATTAATATCGATTTATTACCAGGAAGCTATCACATTGAAAGAATCAGAGAGATTCAGAAAAAAATATCTGAGATCTTAGGGGATTAATGTATATGTTTATATATAACGATGACCACTAGGTGGACATTTAATGTGCTAGAAGAAGATCACATGTTGTGTCTACTAAGACCTAATAGTTCTCAAAAGAACTTTAATGTGCTAGAAGAGCACATTAAATGTCCACCTAGTGGTCATCGTTATATATAAACATATATATATTTATAAATAGGGGGAGAATTCACAAAACAACAAAAGATGAAGACAGGTGGTGTAAACAACAAACAGATGTATTAGTTTAATGCTTGGGAAGTGAAAAAATCTTTAACATTTCGAGCCTACACTCTTCCACAGAAAGAAACAAGGAGAGAAAAAAAAGGTGTAGTGGCTATATAGATAGACAGACAGATAGATAGGTAGAAACATATGTATATTTTCTCAGCAATTTATTTAAGCATTTTTTGATTTTTCTTTGTTCTTTGACAAGTTCAAAGTAACAGGATTCTTTTGTTTAACTCAAGAAAAAAGCTGGGTATCTGAATTGAGTGGTGTATACAAATAGGTACATGTGTGTTTGCATGCCACTTCAGTAATCAAGTGACTGTGTTTCATTGCTTATTGTGTGTATAAGTGTGTGTGTTTTCATATATACAAGTGACTGTGTACATGTGTTCAGCCCATTAAGCTAAAAAAAAGTGAAGTTGGAGTGTTTTACAAATATGTGCACCCACTACACTCTCGGAGTAGTTGGCGTTAGGAAGGGCATCCAGCTGTAGAAACTCCGCCAAATCAGATTGGAGCCTGGTGTAGTCATCTGGTTCACCAGTCCTCAGTCAAATCGTCCAACCCATGCTAGCATGGAAAGCAGACGTTAAACGATAAACGATGATGATGGATCTATGCAAGCATGTATTCACTCCTTCAATTAATTTTTAGCTTATTTTTGACTGGCTGCCTTGCCAGTAGCTAGGTTGTAGAAGAAAGAAAATTGCCAGATGTCACAGCCACTTGTAGCTTATGAATTAAGTAGTTAAACTTTGGTCTTGGCAGTTTAGTACATAACATGTTTTTCCGAAACAATGGGTATGAAACTGAATGTGTATCTTCGATACTTGATCTGAAAATTTCTTGTATGTATGTATGTATGTATATATATA
>NC_068982.1:58541920-58549625 GCF_001194135.2 Octopus bimaculoides | reverse complement strand
ATCATCATCATCGTTTAACATCTGCTTTCCATGCTAGCATGGGTTGGACGATTTGACTGAGGACTGGTGAACCAGATGGCTACACCAGGCTCCAATCTGATTTAGCAGAGTTTCTACAGCTGGATGCCCTTCCCAACGCCAACCACTCTGAGAGTGTAGTGGGTGCTTTTACTTGCCACCGGCACGAAAGCCAGTCAGGCGGTACTGGCAATGGCCACGCTCAAAATGGTGCATTTAACATGCCACCTGCTTACAAAGAATAAGTCCTGGGGTCAATTTGTTTGACTAAAAGTGGAGCTTCAGCATGGCCACAGTCAAATGTCTGAAACAAATAAAAGAATAAAAAGTCAAGCACTTTAAGCGATTTGCACACCTTCCTTCTAAATTGCTGACCTTATGCCAAAATTTGAAGCAATTATTATTACGAAGCAGTGAACTGGTAGAATGGTTATCAAGTTGAAAAAAAATTCTTAGTGGCATTTATTGTGGCTCTTTACATTCCGAGTTCAAACCTCATTGAGACCAATTTTGCCTTTTTTATTTCAGGGACATTAAAATAAAGTACCAGTTGAACATGAGTCAGTGAAATTGACTTTCCTCCTCTCCCTAAAATTGCAGGCATTTGTAGGCCAAAATTTGAAGCAATTTATAATTTCCTACATTTAGTTACTGCCCTTTACCTTCTGAGTTCAAATTCCATTGAGATTAACTTCGCTTTTCATTCTTCCAGGGTTCATAAAATAAGATACCAGTCAGTAACTGGGGACACTATTTAGTTAACTATTCCCCTCAGCCTAAATTTTGTGCCGTTTTTGTCAAAATAAGAAATTATTATTTTGTGTAACACATCTTTATTACCAATGTCATCATCATCATCTTCAACATTGAAGATTCCTTCGTTCTCTATTGTCATGATGATATTAATTATGATGATGATAATAATGAATATTATAATGATCGTGACGAGGAGGAATTCCATTTTAATAATCTCTATTTTGATAATCATCATTGTTGTTATCACCATAAGTGATATCATTATCTTAATCCTTACCACCACCACCTTCTTCTTCCTCTTCCTCTTCTTCTTCATCTTACCTTCTCCCTTGACCTTTTCACACACACACACACACGCGCGCATTCACACACATTCCGAGAG
The DNA here is from genome assembly GCF_001194135.2 of Octopus bimaculoides. NCBI lineage: Eukaryota > Metazoa > Mollusca > Cephalopoda > Octopoda > Octopodidae > Octopus > Octopus bimaculoides. Next base: position 58,548,469 of record NC_068982.1, on the reverse strand, counting down.
CTGTGGGACCAAAGATTTGGTGAGTTATCCTTGAAAACACACCGACAGAAATTGGGAGATTTATGAAGTGACTCTCTCTTGCTTCACTAGATCTGCCAGCCAGCCTGCCTACCTGCCTGCCTGCCAGTTCATCTGGCCATCTTGGCCTTTCGTCAACCAGCACACACACACACACACACCACCATTACTACCACACTAACCACTTACATGGCTACATGGTTCATAAGGCTACATCTCACTATTTCAGTACACTGGACTTAGACATCAATAATTTATTAGTGGCACCTTTAGGTGGTCACTTATTTACCTCTATCTCTCTTTCTACTCTTATCTTGTAATTCCCAAAAGTCATTTGAATTAACCAAATGAGAACAGAAGAGAGAGAGAGAGAGAGAACTAGTTTAATTTCAAATACAGATCTATCTATCTATCTGTCTGTCTGTCTGTCTCTCTCTCTATCTATCTACCTACTTACCTATCTATCTATTTGTCTGTCTGTCTATATATTTCCCTCTCTGTCTCACTCTTCTCTTGCTATATACACATTCATACACATGCTCACACATATATGCACACACACACACATCTATCTATTCATCTGTCTGTCTATTTATCTATTGTTTATCTGTCTGTCTATCTATCCATCTGTCTGTCTCTCTGTTGTTTATCTGTCTGTCTACCGACTCAACTGTCTGTCTGTCTGTATTATTTCTCTTGCTCTGCTGATAACAATAATCGTTTGATAACATTAAGCAAATCATAAGTTTGGGACCCACTAATTCTGGTTACACTAACATGGTTATAACATTACCCATTATCATAACAAGCAGCCTCCACCCGCCTCTATTCACACACACACACCCATACAGCTATTGTTCTGTCGATATAGATTGATAGATTTATCCCTCTGAGTCTCACTCAACACATCTCCCACCCACCCACTCAACGATCTCCCCCCCCCTCTCAGATATTCATCACACACTCATCTTCATCTTGGAGAAACACTCATCCTCCATTCTCAGTAGTATTCATTTTTGCATTCAAACACCTAGCTCTCCTCTTCACCTTACTCTCTTTCTCTTTTCCTCTCTCTCTCTCTCTCTCTTCTTCATCGTAAATCTTAGCTGATTTTCTTGTATTTTCTACCTGTTCATTTATCTCCACATACCTGCATACTTGGCACCTGTGTGTGTGTGTATGTGTATACATATATATATATATATATGTGTGAAGGCACATGACTCAGTGGTTAGAGCTTCGGGTTCACAGTCATGAGGTAGTGCGTTCAATTCCCAATCCCGGCTGTGTGTTGTGTTCTTGAGCAAAACACTTTATTTCATGTTGCCCCAGTTCACTCAGCTGTAGAAATGATTTGCAACGTCACTGGTACCAAGCTGTATCGGCCTTTGCCTTTCCCTTGGATAACATCGGTGGCAAGGAAGAGGATGGTATGCATGGGCGACTGCTGGTCTTCCACAAACAACCCTGCCTGGACTTGTGCCTTGGAGGGGAGCTTTCTAGGTGCAATTCCATGGTCATTCAAAACTGAAGAAGGTCTTTACCCTTTACTCTTTTATATATAATATGTGTGTGTGTGTGTTGGTGTCTCTTTGTCTCGACTTCACATGATAGTCGTAAATGAGTGTCACCATCATCCAATCAGCATCCTTTATTTCCAGTCTTCAGTGAAAACATATCTGGTCTTGGGGAAACATTACCTTCATTGGAAGTAAGTAAGAGTAGTTGGCAGCAAGAAGAGCATCTGGCCAAACAAAGTCTACCTCAACAAATTCTACCCAACCCATGACAGCATGTAAAAATGAATGTTAAAACGATGCTGATGATATGCAAGAGGGTGCTGAAATGTTCCTGGCTGTAAAAGAAAATACTGAAGGGTCAGTTAATTATGATTTTATTCAATATATTCCCCTCTCAGATTCACACACTTATTGCAGTAGTCCTTCAGTTTTTCTAAGCCCTGTAAAAAGAACTCACAAGGCTGGGCCTCTAACTAGGTATTTCATGATATCTTAAAGGGCAAGAACTTTCCAGAACCCCCTTATATATATATATGTATATACATATATATATATATATGTGTGTGTGTGTATGTATATATATATATACACATAATTTACATTATTTGCATTTGACGGATATTTGTCCTCATCTTGTTTGTTGTTAACACGTTTCGGCTGATATATCCTCCAGCCTTCATCGGGTGTCTTGGGGAAATTTCGAACCTGGGTTCGCATTCCTAAGGTATTTTTTGATATTATTATTATTATTATTATTATTATTATTATTCAGGTCACTGCCTGGAATCAAACTCGGAATCTTGGGGTTAGTAGGACTGTGTGTATATATTTATATATATATATACAGGGTGCAATGAATAAACTGTCATCTAAATTATGCAAAAATGAAAATAACACTGACATCTCATTTTAACAGATGTGTTTACCAAAATTACATTAAAATATCCTGAAATACTAAAGAGTAAATTTATTCAATAAAATCACCATTGGCTTCAACCATGGCTTCCAGACGACTTCAGAATTTCCTGCAGCTCTTCTGGATGGTCTCTTTGTTTAAGTTGGAGAATGCTGCCATAATCCTTGTCTTCAGTTCATCTTTGGTGTAACATGGAGTTTTGTTGGTCTCTCACTCAACTGCACCCCACACATAATAATCAAAGAGGGTTGCTGTCTGGGGAGTTAGGTGGTCAGATGTTAGGGATGATGTGGTCACAGAAATTATCTGACAGCAGGTACATAGTCCATTTTTTGTATTATAGTGCATTGTTGTACCATTCAAAACTTTTTATTCTTTATATATATATATATATATATATATATATATATATAGACATATAACACACACACACAACAGGCTTCTTTCAGTTTCCGTCTCTCAACTCCACTCACAAGGCTTTGGTCAGTCCGAGACTATAGTAAAAGACACTTGTCCAAGATGCCACACAGTGGGAGTGAATCCAGAACCATATGGTAGGGAAGCAAGCTTTTTACCACAGAGCAATGCCTACCCATGTAAACGTAAAGTTTATTTGTTTTGAATTAATGAAACATTATCTTGTAGCTTCAAAATTTTGATGATGTGATTGTTTATTTTTAAAATGGCATTGTAGGATAGGTGAAAGAGAGGCAGGGTCTGGCCAGTCTGAATGTAAGAACAGGTGGAATATTTAAGCCAGCTATGGCCAGTTTAAACACAAAGGAGTTAAAAACTAAATTGACGAACATTGGCTATAACTGTCTAAATATTTTGACCAACAATAGGCGTAGGAGTGGCTGTGTGGTAAGTAGCTAGCTTACCACCCACATGGTCCCGGGTTCAGTCCCACTGCGCGGCATCTTGGGCAAGTGTCTTCTACTATAGCCTCGGGCCGACCAAAGCCTTGTGAGTGGATTTGGTAGACGGAAACTGAAAGAAGCCCGTCGTATATATGTGTATATATATATGTATGTGTGTGTGTATGTTTGTGTGTTTGTCCCCCCAACATCGCTTGACAACCGATGCTGGTGTGTTTATGTCCCCGTAACTTAGCGGTTCGGCAAAAGTGATCGATAGAATAAGTACTAGGCTTCTAAAGAATAAGTCCTGGGGTCGATTTGTTCGACTAAAAGGTGGTGCTCCAGCATGGCCAGTCAAAAGACTGAAACAAGTAAAAGAGTAACAGATTTTATTGGAGTTATCTCAACTGATTGTTGCTTTTAGACTTTAAATTCTCATTGAAGGAGCTTTATCAAATTCTGGAAGAAGACAGATAAAGTTTAGGGGTTAATGCAGCACCTGGTGTTTGGACATAACAGGGGAGACGAGGGGAAGAGAAATGAGTGAGTTAGGGGTGCCTGAGTAGAGGCAGCATGAGATCATCCAGTGCCGAAAAGGAGAGGTCATTTCAGTAGTGGTAGAAAAAAGTGGAGATAGAAGAGACAGCTTGAGCGACCTTTCTCTGGGTGTGACCTAGGATGCTTGTATTTGCAGTGGGAGGGCTGTCTCAGATGTGGAGAACAGTATTCCCTTGTGGACCCTAATTATTGAGGGATGCAGTACTTGTTTGCACTGAAGATGTGATGCTTTACATAACCAAAGTTTTAATTCTGGGCATCTTTTTTGTCTCAAATCATTCTTGTAACAGATAATATTATTTTATATTAAATATTTTGGGAAAAAATACAACGGCAAAAGACTATAAAAATAAAATAAATGGGAGAGTACATAGTCAGCTATACATGTGGATCGCTATCAACCCCACCATAACCACTACCCCATCCCCATCACTAGTATCTTGGCCAACACTATTAATGCCCTTCTTAATCCCCACTCCTCAAACCATTACGATCACCACAAGTAATTACATCATTTGCTACAGCATCTCACTTGATATTGAATGGAAAAAGAGAGGGAAATGTATCTTAGTTGTATTTTTTTTTATTTGTATATTTTATATCGTTTTTTTTTCTTTTCTTTTCTTTTCTTTTTCATATGGATCTAACATACACCTCTGACCTCCCACCTTTGATAATGGGATGTGAAAACACCAATCATTGTTATTGGACAGACTCTGAATAGCCAGTTTAAACTCCTTGTCTCAAAATGGCTGCTAAAACACAGCTCATAGAATAAAAGATCATCTATAATAAGCTCCCCTGCTACGCCTCTCTCTGTCTCTCTCTTCTTCTCCTTCTCTTGTTTTTTCCTTCTTCCTTTCAAAACCTTTTCATCAGCTGAAAGAGACCTCTATTATAATATAATATAATATAATATTTGATATAAGAACCTGCCGCAGTTCTATTATTCATTGTTAAAGTCCCTCCTCTTTTGTATTGGCGATGTTCTTGGCTTTCTTTTTATTTTTTGCTTTGGTCTTTTTTTTTTATTTCTCGTTCCTTTATTTTTTTCATTTATTTATTTCACCTTTTGTTCTTGGATTCTCCTCCTCCTCCGTTTTCCTTTTTCTTTTTGTCTCTTCTCTCCTGTAATCACTGCAAGTATCTGGTTGGTTGATGGTAATAATAAATGGAAGCAGAAATTAGAGGTTAGTTTTACTAATAATGTGAAGCAATTGGAACATCAGACGATAAGGAACTTGCAAAATAACTCACGTTATATTACACTTCTTGTAATTATCAGCCTGATAACATCAATTGCTTTGACTCCATCTTTTGCTAGCCTTGATGTGATAAACGCTGTTTTGCCTACCTCCAACGCCTCTATCTCAATACCGGCACTAATTTCCTTTTCATTTTTGTTTGTTTTATTTATGTTTTTCTTTTCATACTCTTTTTTGCCTGCATCTTTTCTCTCAGTTTTCTTTATCTTTTTTTCTCTCTCTTTCTTTTCATTATTTCTCTCATCTCATTCTTCCTTTCTTCGTCTCTTTCTCCATATAGGTTGCTAACTAAATTGAAGCCCCATTCTCAGTGTTCAAATGCCAATTATTATGAATAGTGGATCAGATAGATATTTTAATTTTATTTTATTTTAATTTCTTTTTTTTTTTAGGAATAATTCGATAAAATCACAACGTGACACACTGGCATATCACCATCCTCACTTTTTTGTTTCCTCCTCCTCACTTTTCTTCTTCATCACATCATCATCATGACCAGTCATTTCTTCTTTTTGCTTCTTCCCCTCTTTTTCTTCCTCCTTCTTCTTCTCCTTCTTCCTCCTCCTCCTCCTTCTCCCCTTTCATACTTCTTTTTCATTCTCCTTAATTCTTTTTAATTTTTCTTGATTATCTTAATTCTTCCAAATGCATTTTTACATTTCCTTACTCACTTTCTCAATCCTATTATTATTATTATCATTATCATTATTATTATTTATACTTGCAGTTTATCATATTTATTTATTTATTTATTTTGCTATTAATTTCTCCAAATTTTCTTCTAAATTCCACTTAATTTTCATCCACAAAACCACCACCACTAACCAATCATATGTCAAGAACTCATAAAGAGTTCAACCAGGAATGGCAAAAACAATACAAAACAAAAAAAATAAATAAATCCAAGACAAAATCACTTCATTTTTACACCTGATACTGATAGCCTAAACAGCTTTTGAATTTTCTTTGATTACATTGTGTGACCGAAATATTCTTACCATTCACAATTTCCTTTATATAAGTATTCTAAAGAATATCTTACTAAAAATAGATGAAACAAAAAATATAAATATATAAAAAAAAACCAACTGAAAATGAGCTAAAATAAAACTAAAAAAAAAAACAGAAGACATTAATTCCCGAAAATTCCCAAAATTACCTGTAAAATTTAGTTGAATTCTGGTTATTTAACTGTAAAATTCTTACAATTATTGAAAATTAAAAAAAAGAAAAATATAAAAACAGAATTTATTACTTTTAATTTTTGATTGGCTTTAATGTTTTTCCTAGTCACCAATAGGACTGATGTTAAAAGGACCCCCAAAAGGATCCCAAAAAGAACCCTTAATGTGCCTTATTTTTTTTTTTTTTGATTTCTTAAAACAATGAAATATTAATAATAATAATAATAA
>NC_068982.1:58538917-58541049 GCF_001194135.2 Octopus bimaculoides | reverse complement strand
TATATATATATATATATATATATATATATATATATATATATATATATGCATATATACATACACACTCACACACATATTCATATATATATAATAGACATATACATACATACATACATAAGTGTGAGTGCGTACATACACAAGAAGAGGAAGAGAAAGGAAAAGAGAAGGGATACAGCAGATTATTAAATCTAATCTGTTTCAATCTAATAATTATATCATCAAAACGTTGGTGCTGAGAGTGTAGTTTTCTCGGTCAATTGTTATTCCTGGCACTACCCCATTACGAACATTGGTAACTTGGCACCATCATTTGACGTCCCTTTCACATCTATGTATTTTATTTTATTTTATTTTAATTTGTTTACTATTTCCCCTTCTAACCTTAGACCTACCCCCACCCACCTGCAATGTACATACATGCCAATATTGATTTTTCTCGACAAAAGAGGGAAATAGAATAAAATTAAGGAATTTTCTTGTAATGGGTCTCTTCTAGATGACTGCGTGGTGGAGAGTTTGTTTTTCCATTTGCATTTTGTTTTTGTTATGGTCAATAAAAATGCAGGTGACCTTTTCCATGTATGGTTGTTGTTGTTGCTGTTGTTGTTGTTACTCTTGTTGCTAAGCCCCAAACCACCCCTGACTAAACAGTTATGATCAAACACATTCCAGATCTGACCATTCATATTTTTGTTTTTTGCTTTCTTTATTTTTTGTTGTTGCTGTCTTTTTTTTTCCATCTAGTATGTATCTAGGCTTATATGGTTGATGTTCCGAACCTTCTATTTTCAGGACTTGAAGGAACAATCTTAGAGATAATTAACTGCAATTCCTAACAGACCAAACAACCATACAGAAGAAGGGTTGGTAAGGAGGGTGGGCAATTCCTCACTTATTGTCAAAATGTCTTCAAATATCCAGTCACTCACTAATGAACTCTTTAAAAATCAACATGTACAGAAAATAATATTTGGCAATCTTTCGATACCAGTCCGAAATATCGGCCTTTTCTATAAAAAGTGTCTTCAGTGATCTTTACCAAAGATCAGCCTTTTCCGTAGAAAGTGTTGGAGGGAAAGAGGAAAACAATGGCGTATATTTATAAATATGTAAACCTATCATCATCATCATCGTTTAACGTCCGCTTTCCATGCTAGCATGGGTTGGACGATTTGACTGAGGACTGGTAAACCAGATGGCTACACCAGGCTCCAATCTGATTTGGCAGAGTTTCTACAGCTGGATGCCCTTCCTAACGCCAACCACTCAGAGAGTGTAGTGGGTGCTTTTACGTGCCACCAGCACGAAGGCCAGTCAGGCGGTACTGGCAACTGCCATGCTCGAAATGGTGTATTTTACGTGCCACCTGCACAGGAGCCAGTCCAGCGGTACTGGCAATGAACTCGCTCGAATGTCTTTTCATGTGCCACTGGCACAAGTGCCAGGAAGGCGACGTTGGTAACGGTCACGCTCAAATGGTGCTATTTACATGCCACCAGCACGAAAGCCAGACAGCTGGTGCTCTGGCAACGATCACGCTCGGACGGTGCTCTTAGTGATTTACTGGTACTGGTGCCATCACGATTTCGCTTTCGCTTGCCCCAACAGGTCTTCGCAAGCCGAGTTTAGTGCTCAATGAAGATATTGGCATGGGTGCCAGTCTACAAATTTAGTTCGATTTCGATTTCAATTACCTCAACAAGTCTTCACAAGCGGAGTTTAGTGTCCAAAGAAGGAATGTTATGCATAAGTGGGCTGGTTACATCCCTGGCAGAGGCCTTGGATTTTGGTCTCACTTGGCTTGCCGGGTCTTCTCATGCACGGCATATTTCCAGAGGTCTCGGTCAGAAGTCATTGCCTCGGTGAGGCCTAATGTTCGGAGGTCATGCTTCACCACCTCATCCCAGGTCTTCCTGGGCCTGCCTCTTCCATGGGTTCCCTCAACCGCTAGGGTGTGGCAATTTTTCACACAGCTATCCTCATCCATTCTCACCACATGTCCATACCAGCGCAATCGTCTCTCTTTGCACACAACTGATGCTTCTTAGGTTCAACTTTTCTCTCAAGATACTTACACTCTGTCTGGAATGCACACTGACATTACTCATCCATCGGAGCATGCTGGCTTCATT
>NC_068982.1:58535319-58537779 GCF_001194135.2 Octopus bimaculoides | reverse complement strand
ATTCATATTATTGTGTACCCAAGAACTGGTATAATTGTTCACGTGTTATTGACTCTCTTTCTCTCTGCTGTAATCACATACACAGACATGTATCACTCACATACACACTTTTCTATGTATGACGGCCTGTCTTTGATTATGTTCTTATATGTCGCATTCACACTCTCACACAGACATACATCTTTAACGCTACAATAAATATCTCTGTTATTCATCTAATACGGTTGTGGTCTTTCATTACTGGTCATCTATGTTATCGTCGCATAACATATCATGTATATCATCTTTGATATATATTTGTATGTTCGACCGTGTGACACGTTTAAATAAAAGGAGTCCTCTGTTTTTCCATTCGTCACCATTTCTCCTTTTTGAGTTCGCACGGTCGTACCTTACATATAAATACATTTCCACCTTGTTTTGAACCTATGTGCTTACTAGTGTGTGTATATGTTGACTTATGAACATGTATGTAGACGATATATAAAGATCTGTGTGCACATATATATATATATATATACACACACACTAACACAAACATGCATTCTTATAAACAGATGGAGAGTGTCGATCTGTGTCTATGCAGACAACCCTAACCCTAACCCCCTAGTGAAGATTGTGCAGGAGTTACGGAAAAGGTCGATCTTTGGTAAAGATCGCCGAAGACACTTTTTATGGAAAAGGCCGATATTTCGGACTGGTATCGAAAGATCGCCTAATATTTTTTTAAACAGTTGTTTTAGCCTTAAAATCAAGACAGTAATCTAAGTTGCCTGATAATGAATTTGTCAAACTGGTGATGTATTATTTTTTCAGCATAGATGCATTGCACTGATTCACTTGCAATTTGTCTCTGATACTAAGTTTCCATACTTTTGATATAGAGGTAATGAGGATATTGATTCACCAGTATGCAAATCTGCAGTAAGATGGATATGAATTGCCGGAAGTAGAGGACAAGGAAGACATAGTATTGAACTAGTCAGTAGGATTTGAATACCGTCTGTTGACATCCTTCATGAAGTAGACCAGTGAAAAGATGTATAAAGCACAGAAGATGCAATTTGGTCAGACAAATACATGAACCACTGAGATGAAATAAGTACTGATCAAGCAGCAGGGTTAATGTAATTGCCTAGCCCCCTCCCAGCAAATTTCAAGCCTTTTGCTGATAATAAAAAGGTTAAAAAACAAAAAAATAGAAAGGAATGTATGAACCATTGAATGCATGGATTATTTGTCACCATCCAATTGACACACATTAATGAGATAACCAATATAAGTTTTTGAAGAGAACCACTTATCCAGAAAATTGGAATTCCACTCAACCTGCCCGTTACAGCAGCCAAACTTCCCTCAAACGATACCCTACTATCTTAGAAAAGCCATATGTTCAAAGTACATAGTAAATAATGATGGAATTGTCATATCTAGAATGCCTTTAATAATGGATATGTCTGATAAAGGTTTATCTGGGGCTAAAGAACAACAGATGAGAATTTTAGTAATATATGATAAAGTACAATGATACCAAGTATATGCTGTTTTTAATTTCCGTTACCATATTTCTAACCAAAATACATCCCTTATGTGTTTCAATTAATTTTATAACATAATCATAAATTTAGTCTGGTTTCATTAAACAACTCTAACTTTTTTATTTATCAACATATTAATGTGACGTTTGGAAGATAATTTAACGAAAGGTTCTCAACCATTTCTATACCAAAAGTTTTGTCACAAAGTGACTCTAATTACAGGTAAATTCAACAAAATATAAAATTATTTAAATTTTTGTTCAAACATCGCTATAGAAAATGGGTTATTAGCTAATATTCAATTGGGTATACAACAGAATATTATTATAGAAGAGTTGTGCACATTACTAGATTAATTACTGTCTCTTTTGCCAGTATAAAATTCAAATCCAGAGCAGTACCCAGTATTTGATTCCAGAATCTTCCAAACTTTGATCCCCCATTTTGTGGGCTTTCCTGGCATATACTGTCGAAAACGCACTCGGCCTTTATAGCCCACCACATCCTCATCTATAAACTATTTTACATGTGTTTTGAACACAATAAATGAGGGGTCTTATTTTAAATAAGGGATCAAAGTCTGGTTTTCTACGTACTGGTGTACTGCTCGTGTCTCTTACATGTAGATATTGAGTCAATTTTAAAAACCGTATCCTCGTCATTATACTTGAGACATATTCGTTGCCAAAGGGTTCATCACTACTCCAGTAATTTGTTATTCTAGGTAACTTTCTAATGCCCATAATAATATTTATGGCAAAATATGCTTTAATTTCATTCAAGTTTATGGGAAACCTCAAACTATCCTTTTTTACGCTTTGTTTACATTTAGCGTAACGGTTTGTTTCCGCCGTAATCAATTCAAATAGGCACATCGGAAAAAGCAAAAAGAAATAGTCTAAAGCTTTACTCTCCTGGGTAA
>NC_068982.1:58530347-58534957 GCF_001194135.2 Octopus bimaculoides | reverse complement strand
TTTATCAAGGTCTTCAACGGAAAATCCTTCGAATTCTGACTCGCTGCTTGACAGAATAAAATTCATATCCATTTTTTTTTTGTCAGGATTACAAATTTTGAAAACACAACAGGAACAAATTTGGAAAAAAATCTCCCAAAATTCACAAAATTAAAAAAACACATCGATCGTCGTACAAAACTATAGCTGAACTGTTTACGCAAATAATCACGTGTTTTCACGAATGTACTAACGAGATTTGCTCGGATATTCTCATTTAAATATGAATAGGTGATTACGGGCGGTTTTGGGCGGCTTGGTCACATGAACCAAAATTTTTTTCGGGCGGCTTTGGGCGGTTTGGTAACGAAAGGTTAATTTGGTGACAATAAAGGTAGCGAGCTGGCAGAATTGTTAATATGCTGGGCAAAATACTTCGTCTGTCTTTACATTCTTAGTTGAAATTTTGCCACGGTCAACTTTGCCTTTCGTCTTCTTGGATCAATAAAATAAGTACCAGTTGAGCACTGGAACCAATGTAAACAATTAGCCTCCACCCCTAAAAATGACATTGACATATCTTCAATTTAAGCTACAAAGGTGAAACCGCTTACGCTAAAAAGAAATAAAGTTATTCTTGTGTTTACGCATAATGGAATCGTTATTCTAAGAAGCTAGATGTCTTTCAATCACATGGAAGCTCACCAATTACAAACTATTGAATTATTACCAATTAAAGTGGTGACCATATTGGTGAAACTAGCAATGACGTATGCTTTGAATCATTGTACTTATTCAATAGTCACATCTATTCTCTGCATGTATTTTCTCTTTCATATTGTTATTACCTGTTGATAAATAAACTTTAAGATGTAAGTTAGTGTGTGTGTGTACTTCCTTTCATACAAAGTGTGCACATGTGTGTGTATGTATGTATATATATATATCCGCATACACATATAAAATGAAAGAGACATATAAATGTAAATACACAAACTTTCTTCGTTAATCTTCCAATATTCTTTATTCTTCCCATTTATTCATTTAATTTCCCCCTTGCATATTCTCTGTAATCCATGAGGAAGGTAACCAATATTACTATCCCGCTTTCATTTTCATCTCTACTACCTCTTTAACCATTCCATCATAATCATATCCAATCTTCTAGTCTCGTAATAGCTAAAGCAATCCACTGCTCTTCAGATCTCTTCATTTCTGATTCTCCGAACCAACAACCAATATGTATAACAAAAAGAAAAACAAAACCAAAATCTTCTACAAAAAGACAAAAAATAAAAGGTATCCCAGAAAGATAAGCAGTTCAGTTAATAATCTGTCCAATTACTACAGCGTCATTTAATGGCGCCTGTATATATGAAATAAGCAGAATTCTTTGGCAAGTCTTAAATGTCAATTGATGGCAACATTAAGCCATGATGGATAAATTAGTTGTAGAAAGGAGTGGTTTTTTTTTGTATTTAAGGAGGCTTCTTTCTTTTTTATTATTTTTATTTTTTACTTTTATATTTTTTTGTATTATAAAGAGAGAAGAAAGCAATATACGAAAAGGTGAAGTGAAATGATGGTTGAGCAGATGGATATGGTTATTTTCTTTCTTTTTCTTCATGGTTTTGCTGGCTCAGATTCCTCAATAATTGTGTGTGTGTGTGTGTGTGTGTGTGTAGTTCATGTAGATGTTGATATAATGTATGATGTATGCAAAAGAGTCTAAATAAATTTTAATTTGCTTTTTTGAAATATTTGCACATAAATGCATACATGCACACACATACATACATGTGTGCACATGTATAGTTTTGGGTAGTGTTAATCATTGAATTGCTATTATTATTGATCTCAACTAGTCAAACTATTTCATTACATATTATAAAGGAAAACAAAATAAACATAAACATCACATTCACACACACACACACACACACACACGTGTGTGTGCTCTTGTGTAAGAGAGTCTTCGGCACAGTTTCGTTCTGCTAAATTCCTTCCACACGATATTGGTGATGCCTGGACCAAATTAAATGCCCTGTGGTGAAAATGAACTCAGTACAAGTTGAATATGAAATTTCCTTGTTAAGCACATCACTGTTTTTGCGCATAGATGTATGTGTGTATGTGTATAGCCACTTGCAGCTCCAAATCTGGTCAAGGGAGTTGTCTCAGCCTTAAAGCTAAGAGTCAATAACTGATGGCTACCAAAGGAGGGTCTTGGGCTATCATTACTGATGATGCACAGATATATGTTGAGATTATATCTTCAGTGATCTCGTATTACAATGATGGTGAGCAAGTATCATTGCCATTTGTGTGGCATGTATTTCTGGAGCTCATATTTGATTTGAGCTGCTATTTTGGGTGAAATGCTGTTCAATGCTGGTGTCTGGTGTTTGGAAAATGCTGGCAGATACTGTGTTTTATCAGCAGAGCAATGTTATTGGTAACATTGTATAAAGTTAAGCAAAAGAGTGAATGATGCTGGTCTGAGAAGAATTCTGGACATTGAAGATAACAACCTGAATAGTCACTTTTGGAGTCTTTCAGATTTGGGATTAAGGATGATTTTCAAATGTCATTAGGCTGGTAATGTTACAATTTGATGGAAGTAGATCTCAATAAACTCTACAAGTATGGCAGGTTTGAAAGCCAAACCTACTCAAGCTGCACAGAAAGTGATAGAACCATCATGCATCCAATTATTCAATGTCTAAACATTATCGAGTTGGGTATTACATCAAACACCTGTAATCAGATGTGGGGCAGTTTCAGAAGTCAGCTGCTAAGTCTATAGTAAATTGCCCTGTTGCCTTCAAAGAAAAGCATGCAGCAGCTTTCTTCTTTTTGCTGGTTATCAAAAGAGATTAGTCTTGTGAACAAGATTACAAAGAATTAAGGCAGAAACTGAAGAATAGTGTTTGACAAAAAAACTTTCAAACAATCACAGAACATCGCCTGAAAAGGATTCAACTCTGGGAAACTGAAAATCTAAACCATTTTCTAGTTGTCGTATCCCACAGTTAGCTGAAATTAGTTTCCAATATCCACAAAGAAAATTTAAAGGGAGAATTTAATTGTTGCTATTTTATTAAAAGAAGTTAAATTAAAATGTGGAACATGGCTTTTGCATCTGTCAATGTACATATTTGTTTATGTATCACTGAGGCATCCACAGAGATTCTCTCTTCCAAATTTTACTCAGAACACTTAGATCGACCCTTTAATAAAAGGTACTTGCTGAAGTTTACTTCAAAGGGTACTCAACATCATAACCAAGGAGTGACTAAATATTTAAGGTTTGTTTTACTTATTTAACATTTTCAGAGGTAGAATAAATTTAGGCAGGCTTTATGTATAAGCCTGTCATTCAGAACAATTAATATTTTGAAAAACTTCATTTATTTGTCTCATCAGACATTCAGATTTGTAATGTTAGAAAACTTACTTCGAGGTCATACATCAAACAATTTCAAATCTACATTAACTGAAATATTTTAAGCTTTCTGCTTCTTTTCTCTCCATCTCTCTCTCTTTCCTTTCCTTCCTCTCTTTCACTCTCAGTCAACACAAATGCACCCATATATTGATAAAATGGGTTTGGGAAGAGGGGAATGGATAATAGGGAGGAACACAACCAGATTATTACTTATCTATCTTTCAATTCTAAGAGAGGACATGTTGAAATTCTGAGAAGTCATTGCTTCTTTTTCTTTTCTTTTTTCTGCTTTAATAATCTATCTATCTGTCTAGCTCTCTCTCTCTCTCTCTCTCTCTCTCAATCTCTCTCTTTCTTTCTCTCTCTCACACTCTCTCTATACACACATACACACACACATGATAGGTTTACATATACTATATATATCATATCTTGAAACTGTGGACTGAGGTCCCTCGTTAACAGGCCACTGATGTGAAAAGTAAGTGTTAAACCCTAATGGTATGCAAATTAGTAGCCACTGGATTTGTTAAGTATATAAATATATTGGTTGCTTATTTCTCTGGAATTAGTCAAGTGATACCTCTGATAAGAACCCAGTAATGTTTAAAAATTGATTGAAGATGTTCATCATTTTTTTCCAGTCTATGAAGAAATAGTTAAATTCACCATGTTAGTATGTTTACTCTGTAGGTTTACATATATAAGCAGGAAGGCAGATAAATAACATGTGGGTGTTTTTTTTCAGCACATCATTCTGTAATGCACCTGGACACATCATCAGTAAGGTTTTCTGGAGTCATTAGATGTTTTAGGTCTTTCAGCATTAGATGCTCAGACTGAGGTGATCCAGTTAAAGTCGCTAAATCCCCAGCTTTTGTCCAGTACATTTAGCACTCTACTCCTGGTAGCACTGCTCTTTCCAGGGCTCACACCTTGAAGCGACCTCTGCTGTCTCCACAGCCAACCTAATGGTCTACTGGGCCCCTGTGATACAGAGTATCAGAATCAAGAATACAAAAACAAGAGGAGTTATATATAAGTTATCTTACAAAACTCCTTTTCTTTCTTTTTATACTCTGTATTTTTGTATTCCATGTACTTATACTCATTAAACCTCATTATTTGGTCAGGTGCTCCATTTTATCACTTGAATCTCCTTGACCAGGTTCAGAACTGAGTT
>NC_068982.1:58527811-58529982 GCF_001194135.2 Octopus bimaculoides | reverse complement strand
TATATATATATATATATATATATATATATATATATATATGTATTTATAGGGAGAGAAGGATATATATATATATACAATCAATTAAGTAAACAGAAAATGGCATTGATGTTACTCTTTATATATTATAGAAGTTTATGGGATTGGAAATGACAAACACTAAATTGGCTTCAAAATTTGGCACAAGGCCAGCAACTTAGGGCAGGGGATAAGTCAATTACATCGACCTTAGTGCATAACAGGTGCTTATTTCAATCCCCAAAATAGCATGAAAGGCAAAGTTGACTTCAGAAGAATTTGAACTCAGAACATAAAGACGGACAAAATGCCGCTAAGCATTTTGCCCAGCGTGCTAATGATTCTGCCAGCTTGCCTTAATGACAGAAACTATATTGACAAATAAATATCTTGCTGAAGCTATCTGTATCTCTCTTCTTACTGTCTCCCCTCTCTTTCTCTCGATCTGATTTTCTCTACAATATGTCTCAATCACTTTCTGTTTCCCCCTTCTCTCTCTCTCTTCCATCCAATTCACTTTTCCACACTTGTAAGAAAACAGCTGAAACAAAACTAAATATAAAACAAAACCCTCAAAAAAGAAATAGGAAGCACTCTCCATTTTAATTAAATTCCAAAACCATATTATTTCCTTTAACAATCTTTTGCTATTTCTATCAAAGACATTTCCCCTTTCTGTAAACTACTTTTATAATCAGGAATAACAATTCCACTTGGTAGTTACTTTCTTAGTTCGCTTGTTTGTTTGTCTTGGGTTTCTCTTTCTGCCAGTTTGGAAAATTTGGAGTTAAAAAAAGAAAATTATATTTTTCTAAAACCTTCAATTCATTTTGTGACGTTTTCGCAAATCATTTTTATATTTATTCTACTCTCTCTTTCAATTATGCACTGTGCGTGTGCACACACACAAGCGCACACACTCACATACATACATACATACACATATACATCTAAACATATATATATGCACACATACATATGCATATATGTGTGTGTGTGTGTATATATATATATATATATATATGCATGCATATATATATATATATATATTTATATATATATGTATGCATATATATATATATATTTATATATATATATGTATGCATATATATATATATATTTATATATATATATGTATGCATATATATATATATATTTATATATATATATGTATGCATATATATATTTATATATATATATGCATACATTTATATGCATGTGTGTAACTAAAATTTAAAATGTTGAATTAAACACATAAATGAAAACAACAATTTTGGGTTATATAATTACTGTATGGTGTATGTAATGTACATATGTATGTGTATATATGTATCTACATGCTTTTCTCTCTCTCTCCCTCTCTCAGTATATGTATATGTGTGTGTGTATTCATTAAAATTATGACTTTTATTCAGTGTTTATATAAACTGTTATATTTCATTTTTCTTTTAATATTTATTCGTTTATTCATTTAATATTTATTTATTTACATAACAATTCTTCCTTCTCTCCCCAACCTCCTGCTGCTGTGGCAGAGAACCGAAAGCATATTCCTTCTCCTATCCTATCTATCCAAGAAGTTTAAACCTGTTTTCCTTTAATTAAATCGTTTATTTTGCATACAGATGTTCTGTCACCTGCTTTAAAAGTCTTTTAAATTCATCCTTTACCCTCTCCTCTCTCTTTCTCCTATATACTCTTTCTTTACTTCTTGCTCTCTCTCTCTCTCTCTAGCTCTCAACCTTTCTAGTTTGTTCTTCATCACATTTGAATATTGGGTTTTTGATGTAGAACTGGAAGAGAAGGAGTAGTCGGGGAAGAAAAGGTGGGAGTTGGAGGAAAGAAGGTGGATGAGAACGTGCAAGGAGTATAGGATGGGAGCTTTTGGTGATGATGACAGCAGTGATGTAGATGACGGAGGAGAAAGAAGAAGAAGGAGGTGATTAAAGGAGGAAAACAGAAAGAAAAATGAGGCAGAATAATAAGCAAACAAAGAGACTAGAAGATAAAAAGGGAAAAGATGAAAAAAACACCCAGATAAGGACTGAGAGCGAATCAGGATGACAACACAATTCATAATTACAAACCATAAGGTAAACAACTCAAATGGTTGTAGCTTAAATAATTCGGACAGATGATGATGATGTACTGAACGA
>NC_068982.1:58520985-58527801 GCF_001194135.2 Octopus bimaculoides | reverse complement strand
AAAAAAACAAAAGCAAAAGAATTGAAATTTATCTCTTAGGTGGAGGAGGATAACAAACTTTAGAGGTAGTTGTCAGAAATTCTTAAACAAAAGTAGATAATTTCTTTTATTTTTTACTTTTTTCAGTCATTGGATTGCAGCCATGCTGGGGTTCTGCCTTCGAAGGGTTTTAGTCAAACATATTCAAGCCAGTACTATTTTTCTTCTTTTTTTTCTGTTGATTTGGTACTTATTTTATTGAGTTTCTTTTGCTGAACCACTAAGTTACACGGATGTAGACAAACCAACACTGATTGTCAAGCAGTGGGGGGAGGGATGCAAACACAGACACAATGACACATCGATATTGTTGTGTATATACAACAGGCTTCGATACAATTTCCGTCTGCCAAATTCATTCCCAAGGCATTGGTCACCTAGGGGCTATAATAGAGGTTTGCCCAAGATACTGTGTAATAGAACTGAACCTGAAACCACATGGCTGTCAAACAAGGTTCTTAACCACACAGCTATACCTGCACCTATATTTAATTTCTGGAAATTGAGAATGATTTCCAATGAATTATTAATTTTTATGCTTAGGATAAAAATTTGATATTTTTTTAGAAACTACCCTAAGAGGTTTCAGTATGTTTCAATCTTATTATACCTCATCAGGGAACCCTAATCTTTAAACCTCTACTATGGTCAGTGAACATAAAGTTCTAGAAGTAGAAAATGATTTAGAGAGAATTTTGGTTAGTACAATTTGTGCAATTACAAAACATACATACATGCATACATACATACATACATACATACATATATAAAATCAATTTACAGGAGATGGATTCAGTATTAATTTTTTCTTGGGTGCAACATGTTTCGACCCACCAGTTTTTTGTTGTTTTTCTTGTTTGAACTCACTATATGTATGTATGTATGTATGTATGTATGTATGTATGTATGTATGTATATATATATATATATATATATATATATATATATATCATCATCATCGTTTAACGTCCGCTTTCCATGTGAATACATGCTTGCATAGATACATGCTTGCATAGATACATCATCATCGTTTATCGTTTAACGTCTGCTTTCCATGCTAGCATGGGTTGGACGATTTGACTGAGGACTGGTGAAACCGGATGGCAACACCAGGCTCCAATCTAAATTTGGCAGAGTTTCTACAGCTGGATGCCCTTCCTAACGCCAACCACTCAGAGAGTGTAGTAGGTGCTTTTACGTGTCACCTGCACGAAGGCCAGTCAGGCGATACTGGCAACGGCCACGCTCGAAATGGTGTCTTTTATGTGCCACCCGCACAAGCCAGTCCAGGGGCACTGGCAACGATCTTACTTGGCTTGCCGGGTCTTCTAGTGGTGCAAATGTTTTATGAAGAATACTAAACAAAGATGTGGTAAAGAATTAACCCTTTTGTATTCAGATTATTCTGTCAAATATAATGCTAATTTATTCACATTACCTTGAATTAATTATGCATTATTTCATACCTTCGAAATTTTGATAATATGATTGCTTATTTTTATAATGACATTGTAGTTTAGAGGTTGTAGTGTAGAAGCTGGATCTGGCCAGTTTGACCATAAAACAAGTAGAATATTTGAGCTGGATATGGCTGGTTTAAATACTAAAGGATTTAACAAACAGTTGGTATTAGGAAATGGAATGATAAAAATGGCGAAAGAAATGTCTTTAACATTTTCAAGTATTCACTTTTCTTCTGAAAGATAGAATAGACATGGAAACAACAGAATAGGAAAGGATAACTGGAGCAAGTGAAAAGCATGTGTCCAGTATTTCTGTATATGTGTGAATACACACACACACACACACACACACACACACACACACACACACACACGTGCATATTTAGAAATATGTAAAGATTATATAAGTGTGAGCGAGCCTGTGTGTGTGTTTATAATCGTTTTAGAATGGTCTTTGGAAAATTTGAAAATTTAGTTACGTAACTTGACAATGTTATCGTTATACTTATTGATTGATTGAATGTTCTGTTAGAAGAAGTTGATGCAGAATCAAATTTACAGTCAGTTATGATTTTGAGGAGTAGGAAAATATCGAAAAATACCAAGTTATTTTTCTAAATGAAGATGACAAGATGCTCTCTCTCTCTCTCTCTCTGTATATATATATATATATATATATATATACCAAGCTAGTCTATTGTCAATAACTTTCATAGAAGCCCTGCAGTACATTAAAGTGAAACAAAATAAAGTATTTTTTACTTCAAGCAAAATCAAGTGGCATGAATCGAGTGTAGCACGGACTCACAATCTAAGACCTAATAGTCTAATATTCCAGTCATTCAGTGTTTTGGGGGGTGGGTGCCATTGGTGATAGGTTTAGAGAGAACTAGAAAAAAGAACTGCCGTTAAGATCAAAACACACCAATGAATGTCTTCTTTAAAGACGCTGACAAACAAAAAAAGAAGAACTAACAAGCAATGCATAGAAATATGAGGTGTATAATACTTATTTACTTATTGTGCCATCCACCAGCTGGATATAACAATATCTAAGTTTGTTTGTCTTTAAAATACCAGTATTCTTGTGGTTGTGGTAGGACGTTATTTTGGTGTTTTTATATGCCAGAGGAGATGAAAGAAATGTGCCTGTCAATTTATAACAGCAGACTCTCAAAAGTTGAGCAGATATCAGCATTATCCTATGAACATTTCGTACATATGGACAGGCTTATCATTATCATTATTATTATTATTATTATTATTATTAATCTTTTTTTTTTACTGGGGGCCTTTTATTTTACTTAACTTTCCTAATATTGTTGTTCTTAGTGCTGTTGTATTGCAGTTTATGGATGATGGTAAGAATGTATTTTGTTGTTCCTGTCCTTTTTTGTCTTTTTTTTTGTAATGATTTTTTTTTTTTTTTTTTTTGTTATGTCTGCTATCAGATGTTTTCTATAAAGGAGTGGGTATGAAGAAGAGTAAAAGACAATTTCTGAGAAAACCAGGAAAAGATAAAACAGTAACAACAAGCTTCGAATAAATAAATGAACAAACAAAAAGAGATATTCTAACAGTATACATATAAACATGCATAATTATTTGAAAATATAGTAATATTAATAACAAAAACATGCACACCACATGCACATCCAAATGCATCTTCAAAGTAAACACATTTGTTTTTTCGCAACTGCATTCACAGAAGGACACAAATACGGCAGGGAAAGAGTTTTTGTTGACAACTTAGCAAGACAGCTATTCATGAATTCTTTCAAGAATATAGAGGTCTACATAGAGCTGACATAAAATAGACATTTTATGAGTTTTATTGCATATAATTTTAACTAGACATGTTTTTGTTTTATTTTTTGGTGGGTGTTTTTTGCATGCTTAGACACTTTCTCAATGTGTAAGTACACTTTTGTATTACAAAATAGATGTGTCAGGCAATGAGGGGGAGAGATTGAACCATGTGATTGTATTATTGTTTCTTCTGGGTTCCATTGTAAGTTTAAGTAAATTTTATACATACATAAAAAGCACTTGTGTCGGTGCTATGTAAAAGTGTTTGTACTAGTGTTATGTTAAAAACACTCAGCATACACTGTAAAAGGGGTTGGCATTAGGAAGGGCGTCCAGCGGTAGAAACCAAGCCAGATCAGACTTGAACCTGGTGCAGCTCACCTGTTTGACAGCTCTGGTCAAACTGTCCAACTAATGCCAGCATGAAAAACAGATGTTAAAAAAAGAAAAAGATGATAATGATGATAATGGATGCATACACATCTTATAGCTTTTATGTTTTACCTGTTTCAGTCATCAAGCTGCAGCTGTATTGAGGCACCATTTTGAAGGGATTAGTTAAACAAATTGACCTCAGTACTTAGTTTTTAAAATCTGATACTTATTCTATTGGTCACTTTTACAGGAATATAACGGTTACCAAGTGATGGACAGAGGGAACAAACACAAATATAAAGACACACACACACACAAACACATATACAATGGATTTCCACACACTTTCTGCCTACTGAACCTATTCACAAGGCAGAGATTTACCCAAGGTGTCGTGCAAGGGGGACTTGCATCAAATCCTAGTACTTAACTGGTATTTATTTTACCAACCCTGAAAGGATTAAAGACAAAGTCAACCTCAGCAGAATTTGTACTCAGAAGACAGACAAAATGCCATTAAGCACTTTGCTCAATGTACTAACGATTCTGTCAGCTCACTGCCTTAATGGTGCCAAATATTAAAATGCTGATGATTGCTGGAATGGCGGAATAACATATATCACAACTTTACTATTCTAGCTATGGCAACTTTTTCTTTATTGTGTACTCATACTGATTTTAAAACTCACTCTTTGTTTTTTAGGGTGCTTTTAAAGAGATATTTGACAATCACATTAATAACTTATAATTAATTAAAAAGATAATTAGCATGGACTATTTTTGTAACTGTTAGGTGCATGGCCTAGTGGTTAGGGTCTGGCACTCATGATCACAAGTTCGTGATTTCAATTCCCAGACCAGGTAGTGCATTGTGTACCGGAGCAAAACACTTCATTCCACATTGCCCTGTGATCACTTAAACAGCTGATGTGTAGCACACCATGTACTGGTACAGGCGATGTTGATTTGAAGGAGGTACATGCTTTTTTTCATGGTCATGATAGACAGCTTAATTGAACAGATCCTTTAACGTTTTCATTACTGTATTTATTTTGAAATGCTCTGTATTTCTTTCAATTAATTTTAAATATAACAAAGAATTTAGTAAAATAACTCAGTTATTATTCAGCTAGTGTTAGGAACATAAATTGCGATTAAGGTTTGGTGGAGGATTTTAATTCAAGACTTATGAAAACAAGACATTTGTACTACAAAGCCAGAGGTGGCTTCAGCCGGGTTGGTACTGAAAGGGCTAAAGTTGCCAAACAACCTACTTAGACATATCTAGTAAAAAGAACAGAAAGAACACAAAAGTAAGCTGAAAAGAAATTGGCCAAAAATTTATCTAAAATATATTATAGAGAAACTAAAACAAGCATTTGATGATGCTTGACATCTGGAGGAATGTCGAGCAAGGATTTGGTAAGAAATTGTTCATAGGGGATGGACATCTAAAGGATGGAGTAGGGTGTCCAATAGATCACGAGGAATATCCTATGGTCAGACCCTACATCCAATCTATTCCTGAATACGTTCTGAAGATGAGTTATTTACTCCAAAGTGCATCATGAACAAGAATACTTAACAATTATAACATTTAGTAATAGCAGTAGACACAATACACACTCCACCAGTACTAAGACAACTACCACACACCAGTACTAACAAATGCTTAATGACCATTAGTGGTATTGGTACTGACTGACCACTAGTACTATTAGTATTCAATGACCATTAGTATAGTAAGGATATTCAATGTTATTATTAACAGAAAGGTATCTGTGATTGACTACTTACATTACCAACAGCTGATGTTTGGTGAAAATTTCTGTATTATTTTACTATGAGATATCAATAGTGTAGCAGTAAGTTCAAATGTATTAACTATTATACACTGCAGGGGTCAATACTTAGTATATATTCCCCTGCACCCTTTGTCTACTAGCTGATACCAAAATAAAGTGGTTTATATAAAAGCAAGTTTAAAGTGTGCATGTGTGTGTAGAGAGAGAGAGAGAGAGCATGAGAGAGAGAGAGAAAGACAGAGGCAATTATGCAGATAAACAATTTAGATATATTAACTATATCTTGATCTTTCTTATAGCCATTCTTCACCCCCTGGAATTGATCCCCTGTAAAGATATTGGAGTCAAAGTTTGAATCATTTGAACTCTACTGTTTTCTATTCTGAGACTCTCTGGATCTCATCTATGTGTGTGTGTGTGTGTGTATGCTTGTGTATATATGTATGTATGTGGTTGTGTGGTAAGAGGCTTGCTTCCCAGCCACATAGTTCTGGGTTCAGTCCCACTGCATTGCACATTGGGCAAATTTCTTCTACTATAACCTTGGGCCAACCAAAGCCTTGTGAATTAATTTGGTAGATAAAAACTGAAAAGAGCTTGTCATATATATATATATATGTATATATAGATAAACACACAAACATTTGTGTGTGCACATGAGTGTGTACATGTTTTTGTATGTCCTTGTAACTTAGTGGTTCAGCAAAAGAGACCAATAGAATAAGTACTAAGCTTCAAAAAAAATGTCCTGAGTTCAATTTGCTCAACTAAAACCCCATCAAGGCAGTACCCCAGCATGGCCACAGTCAAATGACTGAAACAAATGATAATAGATAAATATATACGTGTGTACATGTGTGTGTATATATATATATATATATATATGTATATATATAAAATATAATCCCAACAGGATTCTACGATTCATAATGGTATTTCTTTGATCAAGGTGCCAACCACTCTCTACAGCAGTAGGTGGGGGCTACATATAGTGTTGACTCAGCAGAAAATTGAACGTGAATAATACAGATATTTTCTATTTATCTCCACACCACCCCTATACATTCCGACTAAAGAGCTAATGCCACATCCTCTGTTTTTTATTATCACTATCATCATCATCATCATCATGTCTCTACCACCACCACCATCGTCATGCTGTTACAGCCGCCCACACAATTACTAATGTGACCTCTGCAACACTAACATCACTACCATCACCATCATAATCATCACTACGACAACCACCACTATCACCACCACCTGGTACTATCACCTTCATCACCTCTACCTTAACAATCGCTACAACATCTTCACCCCCCCCC
>NC_068982.1:58516512-58520975 GCF_001194135.2 Octopus bimaculoides | reverse complement strand
CACACACACACATATAACTATCCATACACACACATACAAATATATAGGGTTCAAAATTATGCAAAACCAAAACAGACAGGTGAGGGAACAACAAACAAAGCATTCTTTTATTCTTTTGCTTACTTCTTTCAATCATTTAACTGTGGCCATGCTGGAGCACCACCTTCAAAGGTTTTAGCCGAACAAATACAGACACAAAAACACATACACATAGATACATACATACATACATACACACATGTATATATATATATATATATATATATATATATATATATATATATATATATATATATATATATATATATCATCGTCGTTTAACGTCTGCTTTCCATGCTAGCATGGGTTGGACGATTTGACTGAGGATGGTGGACCAGGAGGCGACACCAGGCTCCAATCTGATTTGGCAGAGTTTCTACAGCTGGATGCCCTTCCTAATGCCAAACACTCTGAGAGTGTAGTGGGTGTTTTACATGCCACTGGCACGAGGGCCAGTCAGGCGGTACTGGCGATGGCCAGGCTCGAAATGGTGTATTTTACGTGCCACCTGCACAGGAGCCAGTAGATGAATATAGCACTTAAGTTGAGGCACCAGAATTTAGTACAGTATTATCCATACAATTTCAAAATAAGGTGATTAGAATCAAAATAAGCAACAAGGATATCCAGAGGTAGTGCAGTACGATCGTTTCATGCAACTCCATTCAATTGAATAATGCAATCATTACATCAATTTAAAATGCAGAGCAATCCTCAGCTGCACAGATTAACTTCTATGTTGTAGTAGGGGCAACATGTTCTTTGTCCTTAACTTCTTGGAAATGTTAGGTATAATTATACTATTGTGTCCATCTATTCTAATTTAATTAAATTCTATGTCTTTGTGCAGCTGAGGATTGCTCTGCATTTAAAATTGATGTAATGATTGCATTGTTCAATTAAATGGAGTTGCATGAAATGATCATACTGTTTTACCACTGGATATCCTTGTTGCTTATTTTGATTTATATATATATGACTGATATTGGTGTCATGTAACTGTCACCCATGCCGGTGGCACATAAAAGCACCCACTACACTCTCTGAGTGATTGGGGTTAGGAAGAACATCAAGCCATAGGAAACCATGCCAAATCAGACAGGAGTCTGGTACAGCTTCCCAGCTTACCAGCCCTGGTCAAACCATTCAACCCATGTCAGTATGGACAATGAATGTTAAATGATGACGATGATGATATATACATATATATACAATGGGCTTCTTTTAGTTTGATAATCAGGACAAATGGAAGAGTTACCCCCATCCGCATCTACACTCCCACTACCATGTCAAATGTTCATTAAATTTTTGTATACTACACCTTGCCTTCCTAATTAAAGAAATAAATAAGTAAATAAACGAAGACCAAGATAAGTGCCACTCTGTCAGTTACACTGACAAGTGTTCCAGTTGATCTGATCAACAGAACAGCCTGCTCATGAAATTAATGTGCAAGTGGCTGAGCACTCCACAGGCATGTTATATACCCTTAATGTAGTTCTGAGGGAGGTTCAGCTTGACACAGAATGTGACAAGGCTGGTCCTTTGAAATATGGGTACTACTAACTTTTGCCAGCTGAGTGAACAGGAGAATCATGAAATAAAGTGTCTTGCTTAAGGTCAGAATGCACCACCTGGATGGGAATGGAGCTCATGACTTTATGATTGTGAGCTGACAACCCTGACCACTAAATTGTGTGCCTTCACAAAGATCAACATATTGGAAACAGTAAGAGAGAGAGAGAGAGAGAGTGTGTGTGTGTGTGTGTGTGTGTGTAAGAGAAAGCGCTTAAAAACTGATTTCAAAGTTTGAAACTGGGGTAAGTTGATTATGTCGACCCCAGTACTCAAATGCTACTTATTTTATTGACCCTGAAAGGATGAAGGGCAGAATCGACCTTGGTAGAATTTAAACTCAGAATGTAAAGATGGACAAAAGGCTACTAAGCATTTTTCCCAGTGTGCTAATGATTCTGTCAGTTCGCTACCTTTAATTGGTACTTATTTCATTGACTTCAAATAAATGAATTGTAAAGTTAACCTCTGCAGAATTTGAACTCAGAATGTAAGGCTAATGACTCTGCCAGCTCACCATCTTACACCACTTAAAAATTGGTATTAAAGAAGGATAGGCAATGAGACTAAAGGAGTGTAAGACAAAGAGTGAAATCAATGTAATGTTTTACAGTGTTGAGCTGACAGGATGGAATGCAAAGAAACCGTTTCTGACATTTATGTGACCTAGAGAAAAGGATAGGACCATATTCATTTATCTCCACTAACCCCTGCACTCACCTAACCAGCAGGTGTTCTATAGGAAGCTGTTAGAACCAAAACAAGTAGGAGGTGGAGATGAGGGTGGGGGGGGCGCCTCAAGGTTAATGACCAAATGGTTTGACTCAGATATGACTTGCATGACTGTGTATGTGTATGTGTGTGTGTGTGTATATATATATATATATATATATGCATATATATATATATATATGCATATGAATATGAATGCATAGGCATATGTACACATGCACACATACACACACATATAGTTATATATAAGAGTTTGTGTGTGTGTTTCTATATGTTAGGATATATATATATATATATATATATATATATATATATCCTAACTTGGGGTCAATGCCAATTTACAAAACCAGCATGGATAGAAGCAAAGATCAATATCATCATATTTAGCAACGAAACTGATTTTCAATTCATCCAACTTCCTAAAACATCAATTTCAAAACCTTAACGACAACAACATCAACAACATTTATTTTTTAAAAATAGATTATAGTCATGGGATGAAAAGCTGTGCCTTTGACCTTTATCAGGGCCTCTGTAGGAAAGTTAGGAGATATTCTCAGACAGTAAACTTGGCCCCAAATACCTGTAACTGAGTAAACTCCTCTAAAGATACCCAAGGGACTGGGTAGAAGTTGTGTAGCTAGGCAGGAAATGAGAGGCGGTCTTCCTTGAAACAGCACTTTTGGGCCTGCTGTATAAACCAAAGTGTACAGAGTGCTTTTTACGTAGAACCAGTACAAGTGCTTTTTATGTGGCACTAGCACAGGTGCCTTTTATGTGGCACTTGTGCTGATGCTTTTTACATGGCACCAGCAGTGATGCTTTATGCATGACATGGGAACAGGTGCTTTTTACATGGCATGGGAGGAGGTGCTTTTTATGATGTATTGTACATGACACGAGCACAGGTGCTTTTTATGTGGCACCAGTACAAGTGCTTTTTATGTGGCATGGGCACAGGTGCTTTATACGGGGCACCAGCACAGATGCTTTTTATGTGGCATAGGCATAGATGCTTCATATGTGGCACTGGCACAGGTGTTCTTTTCATGGTGCTGACAGGTGTTTTTTATGTAGCACCAACACAGGTACATTTTACATGGCACTGGCACATATTCTTTCTTCTTCTTTCTTGCATTTTACCCTCCAAAGCAGAGTATAGGCCACTTATAATTGAATTCCATGTCGCATAGTTTTTCGTTTTTGTACTTATACTCTGCCATGAATGTCCCCCCTTCTCTAGTTCCTTTTGTGTTGATCTACGCCACGAGTTCCTAGGCCTACCCCTCTTTCTATATCCATCCGGATTCCACTGTAAAGCACTTTTCGCTACATTTGGTGTGTCCTTTCTAATCGTGCTACCAATCTACTTCCACTTTTTCTTAAATATTTGCTCCCTAATCGAAACTTGATTCGTTCTTTGCCATAGCTCCATATTGCTTATGTGTTCGGGCCATATGATTTTAAGTATACTACGCAAGCACCTGTTGATGAATGATTTGTATTTGCTTATTTTACTTAACTGTTGTTTGCCATGTCTCAGCCCCATACAATAACATTGCTTTAACGTTAGTGTTAAAATATATACATAAATACACACACGCTCACACACACACACACATGCACATGTATGCAGAAGTTCCAGGACAGACAAGCATTTAACTATAGCATCAAAAGCTATTACAACCCTTAATTGGATGCCACTGCATTGTATCAAATGGCCCAACCTCGCCATCAAGAGTATGGATCCAAAATTAGTAACAGCTTAAGATTCAAGGGACCCTAGCTGTCAATACCTTGCCAAAATTCCTTAGAGGTCTATGGGGTGTAGGTATGAATGTATTAAAAAATCACTTAGGCAAATTTTCATCTAGGATCCCACATGTCCCAAATGAAGAAATTTTACAGCTAGAAACTCAAATAAGAGCAATGTTGTTGTTCAACTCACTGATTCATCAGAACTAAACAGAGAGAAGTTGTTGAAGTGAAATAAATGAGCAATCACATCAATGCAGTGCCCTGTCACTTGTATGATTGTAAACTTTACTTGAAACAAGTAAAAAAGTCAGTGTATATAAATATATATATATATATATATATATATATATATATATATA
>NC_068982.1:58515146-58515818 GCF_001194135.2 Octopus bimaculoides | reverse complement strand
ATATATATATATATAATATATATATATTTAAAAATAGATAGTGTTGATTTTTATGTATTGTGATATGAAAATGTTAAAATCCTTGTGATGTTAGAAATGTGTAAAGTTTATCATCTGTAAACAGGATTTGATAACTGGACATAATCTTTTCATGTTATCCACTTTATTGGTGCCTGTACCCATTAACATAGAGCACAAGTGGGTACAGTCAATCATAAGGTCGATTGCACAAAACTTTTAGCACAAGATATGTAACCGTGTTTAAGTTAATATAATCACCAACACACGAATGCATGTGTGTGTGTGTGTATTTTATATGTATGTGTGTATATGTACATACATCTATCTATTTATTTATCTCTCTTTCACTCCTATATACATATATGTTCGTATGTGTTGCTATACTTCAGGATGGTCATTTTTATTTTTTATTTTTGCTGAATAAACACACACTATACATTTGTTCTTCACTTCAGCTTTATTATTGTACTTATTTTAGGCTCCTTTGTCTGAAATCTTTCGTCACACATTCTGTAACCTCTTCAGTGACTCTCCATCCCACAGGTCTCCTGCTGTTCAGTTTAATCCATTCTGTCTTTGATTGGTATGACAAACCATAGAAAGATACACACATACATACACACACACACACACATATATATACATATATAT
>NC_068982.1:58513834-58515136 GCF_001194135.2 Octopus bimaculoides | reverse complement strand
TACATCAAATTAGCTTTAGAATACACTTTAATCATCACAATATTATACAAAATTGGAACATATAACTACCTTTATTTTAAGTATTCAACAATAATATGAGCAGTCTTTTACAATATTTCATAACATTATTTAAGTAATATATAACTTTCGTATTTGGTATAGTTAAGAGAGTTTTAAGTATTATTAATCTTCATTAAACTTTTTATTTTAAGTAGATTTTATTTTTCGATATTTTCTTTATTATTTTAGTAATTATAACACGTACTTATCTCTGGTAATGGACGCCATGTTTATCACGTGACTTTTCAGTATTAATTTTCATAGCACTATTTACGTAATATAAAATTTTCGTATGGGTATAGTTATTACTCTGCGTTAATTTGCAAGTTTAAGTATTTTAGTATTTTTAATCCTCAAGAAACGTTTTATTTTAGGTAGATTTTCTTTTTCCATATTTTCGTTATTATTTTAGTAATTATAATACGCATGTACTTCTGGGTAATAGACGCCATATTTATCACGTGACCTTTTAGTATAAATTCTATACCGCAGCTATTTTGTTTTAATTTACAGTTACTAGCTGGCAGGTAAGTCATGTTTTCTTATTTTAATTTTACAAACAATATTGACATCCGTCTTTTAGTAACTTTGTACACTAACACATTTTTTTTTTACTATTATTTACTTATTCAATGTTTTAACCTTGTTTACTATAATATTTTTAGATTGTAACTCTTAATAGCTATATTAATACCGCTAATGTAGGGATTAGTTTACAGATTTTGTCTCTTTATATATATTTTTATTTCTCATGTTTATTCTTTGAATGATTTTTAGGTATTTTCTTAGGGATTTGACCTGAAGAGTGACTATTTTTGGGAGTAAAATCATTTCCCCGTTCTAATGAACTCGGATAGAATTTGCTTATGATTTTATATAGTCCTATTTCAGCCATGAAACACGCGTAGTCTATGTATTAGCACTAACTTTTTATATTTATACTTCGATGCTGTATATTATCGTATTAATTTTTACTGTCCAATTTATAAATTTGACTTTTAAATTTTTTAAATTAATATTTATATGATTTATTTATGTAATATGTTATCTAATTTAAATTTTTAGATTAAAATATTAGATATATTAAGATGGTATATGCCTCACAGCATGGATTTGGACGGGTTCTGAGTTGACTGAGTTGTAGAGTGATGGTTCGTCACTAAATTAGTTATATACATATATATTATATATTAGGAAACCCGGTATAATATCATACCGATTTTTGCCTGTAAGGTTGGAATA
>NC_068982.1:58511213-58513824 GCF_001194135.2 Octopus bimaculoides | reverse complement strand
CCTCCACGGAAAAAATTTAATCTGTGTTCGTGGGAAGAACCATTTTAACGATGCGTACTGCCTTAATTCTTCGAAACGCCAGTGTTTTAATGGTGGCAGCTGATGAAGGAAATGTTTCTATGTGGCCTGCTTGTTTGTTGTACCTTGTTTATCATTTTGTCCATGTTCTTTTGCCACGTCATGTACTCAGTTATGTATCTATATGTACATGTGGATGAAGGTATGTACATACATGTACATATATATATATGCATATACTCATATATTGTTTGTATCACGACAGAATGCACGCGTTAACCTTTATACAGTAAGTTTTATATATATCTTACCTGCTTCATTAGACAACAGCCATGCTCGGACACCACCTTGAAAGATTTCATTAAACAAATTGACTCTAGTACCTTTTTTTTAAGCCTAGTAATTATTATATCAGTCTCCATTTGCTGAACTGCTGTTTAGGGAGATGTACATAAGCCAGCACTGGTTGTCATGCAGTGTGGTGGGGAAGAAACATAAATTTAATCACACATAGATATATACATATTTATACAACAGGTGTCTTTTAGTTTCCATCTCCATATCCACTCACAAAACTTTGGCTGGCTCAGAGCTATAGTAGAATACACTTTCCCAAGATGCCATGCAGAGAGGCCAAAACCAGAACCATGTCATTGGGAAGCAAACTTCTCACCACATAGCCACACCTGCATTTCACCTATATAAATGTAGTTTTCTTTTGTTCGTATGTATACATGCAAAACATACAGTCTCCACATATAATCCATAATCATATACTTTACACCATTTTGAAATCAATAAATAAAGTATGGTACTAATACAACCCATTTCCCTCCAGTTTGCATAGATGTGAGCATATGCATTGATAGGAATAATTAAACTGAGATTTCAGTTTGTAATTTTATTAATATGTCATTTTCATTATGATAATGAGAAAATTAACCCCTTAGAATTTAAACTAGCTATATCCAGCCAAAATATTCGACATTGGTAGAATTTGAACTCAGAATGTAAAGGTGGAAAAAATA
Organism: Octopus bimaculoides; assembly: GCF_001194135.2. Taxonomy (NCBI): domain Eukaryota; kingdom Metazoa; phylum Mollusca; class Cephalopoda; order Octopoda; family Octopodidae; genus Octopus; species Octopus bimaculoides. The sequence continues at coordinate 58,512,778 of NC_068982.1, read as the reverse complement.
CTGCTAAGTATTTTGCTTGATGTGGTAATGATTCTGCCAGCTCGCTGCCTTAATAATAATAATAGTAATCCTTTCTACAAAAGACTCAAGGCCTGGAATTGTGGATGGAAGTAGATACTTGACTACATCAACCCAAGTGCTCAACTGGTACTTATTTTACCAACCCCAAAAAGGGGGCTAACGGTTATGCCAGCTGGCTATCTTAATAATAATAATGGTTTCAAATTTTGGCACAAGGCCAGAAATTTCGGGAGATGGAGTAAATTGATTACATCGACCCTAGTGTTCAACTGGTGCTTATTTTATCAAGCCCTGAAAGGATGAAAGACAAAGTTGACCTCGGCAGTATTTGAACTCAGAACGTAAAAATGAATTAAATGCCACTGAGCATTTTGTCTTACATGCTAACAATTCTGCCTGCTTGTCACCTCAGAACAATAATAATAACAATAATAATAATAATGATGATAATAATAATAATAATAGTAATAATAATAAGTCTTTCTAATATAGGCACAAAGCCTGGAATTTGTGGGAAAGGGGATAGTCAATCACATGGACCCAGTACTTGACTGGTACTTAATTTATCAACTCCAAAAGGATGAAAGGCAAAGTCGACCATGGTGGAATTTGAAGTAGATTGACAAATTTATTTTTTGAACCAGTTGAAGACACACAAGATGTCAAAATATTGTTCACTAGATAACAATGGCACTCTTCTTTTAATTTTGGCTATATATCTTCTACAGGAGTTACCTAAATCCTTTATACGATAACAATAATAATGATGATGATGATAATTTCCAATTTTGGCACAAGGCAGCAATTTCTGGAGATGAGGCAAGTCAATCACATCAACCCCAGTGCTCAACTGGAACTTATTTTACCTACCCCGCTGAAAGGGATGAAAGGTAAAGTCACCCTTGGCAGAATTGAAACTCAGAATGCAAAGACAGACAAGATGCTGCTAAACTTTTCATCTAGTCTGCTAATGATTCTGCCAGCTCACTGCCTTAAAAATAATAGTAACAGTAATGATAATGATAAGAATGGTTTTTTATTGGCCACATGTGCCCGTATATTCTTTTCTACTATAGGCACAAGGCCCGAAATTTATGGGGAGGAGGCCAGTCGATTAGATCTACCCCAGTACATAACTGGTACTTAATTTATCAACCCTGAAAGGATGAAGTCGACCTCAGCGGAATTTGAACTTGGAAGATAAAGACAGATGAAATACCACCAAGCATTTCGCCCAGTGTGCTAACGTTTCTTATTTCTTTATTGCCCACAAGGGGCTACACACAGAGGGGAAAAGCAAGGACAGACAAACGGATTAAGTTGATAATATCGACCCCAGTGCATAACTGGTACTTATTTAATTGACCCTGAATGGATGAAAGGCAAAGTTGACCTTGGTGGAATATGAACTCAGAACGTAACGGTAGATGAAATACCACTAAGCATTTCGCCCGGCGTGCTAACGTTTCTGCCAGCTCACCGCCTTCATGCACCCATTTATTGAAAGAAAAATCTGTCACAAAAGATGGTTATAAGAATGGTTA
>NC_068982.1:58507481-58510994 GCF_001194135.2 Octopus bimaculoides | reverse complement strand
GGTGGCACATAAAAGACACCATTTCGAGCGTGGCCGTTTTCGTGCGGGTGACACGTAAAAGCACCCACTACACTCTCTGAGTGGTTGGCGTTAGGAAGGGCATCCAGCTGTAGAAACTCTGCCAAATCAGACTGGAGCCTGGTGTTGCCATCCGGTTTCACCAGTCCTCAGTCAAATCGTCCAACCCATGCTAGCATGGAAAGCGGACGTTAAACGATGATGATGATGATGATGATGATCTGTTTTTCAAAGGGCCAGCCTTGCCACACTCTGTGTCATGCTGAATCTCCATGAGAATTATGTTAAGCTTATGCATGTCTGTGGAGTGCTCAGTCACTTGCGTGTTAACTTCATGAGCAAGCTGTTCCATTGATGGATCAACTGGAATCCTAGTTATCGTAACTGACACAGTGCCAGTTCTATTTTATTTTTATGACTTAAGAGAAATCTGTTTATGTATTACATTATTTTTAACACTTTATATTTAAAACTAAGAAATAAGAGACATGATTATGTACATACAGATAGAGCCTGCGATTGTTTTACTTTCCCTGATGTAATCTGCTCCACTCTATTTTTCATTTTACCTTTTTTTGTGACAGAAGGCCCTTGGGTAGTCTTTACTATCATGCTTGCAACTACTGGATCTTTCACATTGCGCCACAATAAACTTTCAACTGTTGGACAGTCTTCATTATCAAAACTCTGGTGTCTAGAATTTTGATAGACAGAATTCTTTAACAAATTGTATTGTTAGTCATACCTTATTACCTTCCCAGTAGGTCAATTATTAACATTGTCAATGATTTCTGTAATTTATACCACTCTCGCCGCTGTCATCAATATTATTAATCATCATCACCAACACTGCCACCATCACTGACACAGCCACAACCACTATCATTATCGTCATCACTCCCAGAATCTCTGGCTCCACCACCATCATCATCACCACCACAACAGTTATAGATGTAAAAGGTTAGAAAAGCACTTGCTTTTTATATGACAGTAACACCACATTTCCTAAAACTGTTTTCACTAATAAAGGTTTTTAGTGTGCATGTATGTATACAAACACACCACCATCATCATCACTATGACTATCTCCATTATCAGTTCCCTGCCATGCACACCATGGACACCAATCATCCTCACTGCAGTCGTCACCACCACCACCACCATTTTATAACAGAACTTTTGCCCATTGTTTCTATCCAGGACACTGACCCCCTCTCTTGCTTCCTCTCACACATTTTTGCCAGAATTTTTGACCTTCAAAAAGTTCAAAGAAAACAGTAATAGGAAAAATGTCTGTATCTTGTGTATAGATGTGGTTAAGACGCTTGCTCTACAATCACATGGTTTTGAGTTCAGTCCCACTGCATATGGCATCTAGGGCAATTATCTTCTGCTGTAGCCTCAAGCTGACCAATGCCCTGTGAGTGAATTTGGTAGACAGAAACTCTGTGGCAGCTAGGGAAAAACAAAATGGAATTCATGAGATTTATTAATCTCGTAGTGACTAATAAAGAATTTCATGAATTCCATTTTGACTTTCTCTCATATGTTGTGTTTGTGTGTTTGCTTTCCAACTACATGGTTCTGGGTTCAGTCTCACTGTGTGGTACCTTAGGCAAGTGTCTTCTACTATAGCCTTGGACTGACCAAAGCCTTGTGAGTGGATTTGGTAGATGGAAATTGAAAGAAGCCCATCATGTATATATATATATATATATATATATATATATATATATTTATACTTGTGTGTTTGTCTTTGTTTGTCCCCCTATCATCGCTTGACAACAAATGTTGGTGTGTTTACATCCCTACAACTTAGCAGTTCAGCAAAACAGATCAATAGAATGAGTACTGAGCTTAAAAGAATGAGTCTTGAGGTTGATTTGTTCAATAAAACCCCTTAAAGTGGTGCTCCAGCATAGCCAAAGTCAAATGGCTGAAACAAGTAAAATAGTAAAAGCATAACTGACACTTTTATGGGGATTGGCAAACTGAAGGGCCATCCTGAGTAGCACACACTCTAGCTATGCTAGTGCATGATAGACAGGTCAAAAGATAGGGGTCAGACTAATATGGACCACTTCTTCCAAGAAGTAAAGATGGGTTTCCATAGGACCAACACACCTTCCTAGAAAAGCAATATTATAGAAGCATTGGTGACAATTCAAAACTGACAAGACCTGAGAGAGTAAGGCCATTCTTCAGGGAAATATTTGATGTGGGTGCCCCATACACTGAGCCAGTATCCCTGAGGAAACAAAGAGTTGAGAACAGCAAAGAAAAGTCATCATTGACTTTTGTCCTACAGAGAACGAAGGGTTTACACAAAGGCAAAAGAGCATAGTATACAGTGTTCATTGCTATTTCATGACAAGACAGTGGGATTTGATGGAAAATTAGCTATTATTTCTAGCATATAGATAGACCAAATAGACTGACAAGCATAATATCAGTGATGGTATAATAAAAGACAAGTCAGTAAAGTGGCACCTAGATTGATAGAGATGACATGAGAAGAAGTTAAAGTGAACATGTAGAAGCCACAATAGAAGTGGTAGAAAAATGCAGAGAGCAGACACAGCAACATCTTTAGGTCAGATGTTGAAGTGTCTCAGTGAGTTATTCCCTCTCAATTAGTCACTTGTGATTTCTTTCCATGAGATCTCGACTGTCCATGTGTGTGGTAAGTAGCAGCACTGTCTCAGATGAAGAAACAGTAGTTTCATTTTGAATCCAATCTGAGTTCTACAGAACATCATAGTCACTTAGTTTACTTCTTAATAATTTAACCAAACCCGTGCCCTGTATTGACATAAAATATACAGGACACTGTGCTGTTTTTTTCATAATTGACTAAAAATAGTGAAGATGTAGAAAGAGTGTAGGGATGTATTGGTTGCACAACCACAATATATGTCTATCATAATATATATAGTATGTAAATGTGTAATAAAATTGAAAGCAAAATATTGGTGGGATCAGAATGGTTTCTGAGTGACTAAGTGAAAAGGAAATAGAAAGGGTTCATACATACATACATACATGCATGTATGCTTGCACATATATATATATATATATATATATATATATATATATATATGTATGTATGTATGTATGTATAAATACACATACACACAAATATACACACACACACACACATACATATGCATATATACATAAATATACTCACACACACATACTTACACATGTGTAAATGCATGTATATACATGCATTTATAGATGAGTATGCATACCTGTATGTATATATACATTATATGCATACATCTATTCATATATGTATGCATATATATATATATATATATATATATATATATACACACACACACACTTACATACGTGTGTGATTGTGTTTTGCAAGTGCAACAGTAGATAGTCAAATGTCGTTCTGTATGATTTATTGCATACTTATATGCATATATATATATATATATATATATATATATATATATATACAAATACATATATGTATGTATA
>NC_068982.1:58505749-58507352 GCF_001194135.2 Octopus bimaculoides | reverse complement strand
GAGAGAGAGAGAGAGAGAGATAAAGAGTTATATACACATATATATATACATATATACATTCATATATGCATGTGTGTATGTAATAAATCATGCAGAACGACATTTGACTATCTACTGTTGCACTTGCAACACACAAGTACAGTCACACATGTACATCATGCGCATACATAGACGCATACAAACATGCATGCATGCACACACAAATATGCATAAAACCCATTACTTTGACCTTTATAACAGAAGGATTTTCAATCAAAAGTTTACCTTCTTTATAACGTAGGAATAAAAGGACAGCCAAAAGTGAACAACAACAAGAACATCACAACAGCTACTACTGATGATGATGATGATGATGCTGACGATGACAGCACCGCCACCACCAATTGATGGTGATGATGATGATGATGATGATGATAATTGTCTTTAATAAAAAAAAAATTGGCTACAAAGAGCAAGGACAAAGTAAAGGTGTCTAATAGATTAGTCACTTCAAGCTCTTAAGGTGGCATCATTGCCAGGCTGTTGTAATAGGACAATAGATATCCAATAACTTATCTATCTCGCCCTTTCTCTTACCGATTTTCCTCTCTCCTTTATTCTCTCTCTAACTCTCTTTCCCCCTCATTATCTCCTATCTCCTGTTTTCTCTCTCTCCCCCTTTCTCTATCCCTCTCCCTCCTCTCTCTTCCTCTTTCTCTGTTTCCCCAGTCAGCTAATGTTCTAGCTTGGCTGAAACCGGACTGCGTTAGCATTATTTTTGTCCGAGAACATCAAACCAACAGTTTTGGTTTGGATTATCAGAAAACTCCAGTAACAATGAACCGAGTTCACCAATCCCACTGCTAAAACCGAAATAAAAGACAAAATTTATGGAGTAAACCAAGACCCATACCGTAGACACATTTTTGGGGGCCAAAGTGTCATTTTGTTTCTTTCCTTCATCATCCTATTCTCTTTCTTTGTTGTTCTCTTTTTTGTTTTCTTCTATTATTACCCTTTTTTTTTTGGACACCGTTTTCTTTTTTCTTCTTCTTCTTCTATCTATTTTACCTTCAGTTCAAGAATTATTCTCTTCATTGATGGATAGATGGATGTATCTTTTGCATAGTTTTATGCAACAAAAGACTGCAGGGAGAAACACTATTGTCACAGCTAAACCTTGTTCATTGTCCGATTTGCACCATTAGCAATTACAGGTACCATTCCGGCAGCAATATACGGCCAATTATTCCATTTTACAACTCCCATACACTAATAGAATCTCTTCTTGATATTTCAGCCACCACCACCACTACCACCACCATCACCACCACCATCACCACTACCACCACCACTATCACCACCACCACCACCATCACTGCAGTCCATCTCATGACCAGTGCCATGAATAAGAGCACATTCTGCATCTATGTGCTTATGTGTATATGTATGAAAGTATGTGTGTGTGTGTGTGTGTATATGTCTGTGTATATATTATACATATGTATATGTTTAGGTGTATATATCATGTATATATGTATGTATATATACGTTTGTGTGTATTTATATATATATATATATATGTATGTTTGTATGTATATGTATGTGTGTATATATGGTATAT
>NC_068982.1:58503410-58504878 GCF_001194135.2 Octopus bimaculoides | reverse complement strand
TATATATATATATATATATATATATATATATATATATATATTTATGTATATATGTATGTATTTGTATGATGCATATACATATGTATTTATACATGCGTACACTTGTGTAGATATGTGTGTGTGTATGTACATATATATGTATATATCCATACGTACATGTATATATATGTGTTTATATTATGTGTGTGCATATACATGTGCACACAGAAACACGCCCACTCTTTTCCTTTATATCTACTTAACTGTATATCTATCTTTCTATCTTTGACTTTTTATTTAGACACTCATCTGCCCTTCCATGCATCTGTCTATCTGTTCATCCACCCACACACCTATCTATCTATCTATCTGTCTGTCTATCTATCTATCTTCCTATCTATCTATATGCCTATATCATATTTTTATCTATCTACTTCATTCTATTTCTCCCTTTACTGCTGATCCATCAAACAATTGCTCTCTATCCTTCTAAATACTGGTGCTGTCTTGAGAAGAAATGGTAACACAGAATGGCTCTGAACAAATGGATTGCCTTAACTGTTCACGGTGCAGAAATCAGAAGCTATGGAAGAAAAGACCTAAGGATCAAATCTAATTGTCACTTCATACAAAAAAAAAAAGCAGATATATTCTTTTGTGTTGTTACTAGTTTCAGCCAGTTTATATGATTCAGCCCATGCTGGGGCATTGCTTTCTGCCTATATGTCCATGTGTATTTATATATTTGTCTGTTGTATGTAAATATTTGTGCATATGTATATATATTTATATGTGTGTATGTGTATATACGTAAGTGTTGTGTGTGAATACATGTGTGTGATGTGTAAATATTATGTGTGTGTGTATTTATAAAGAAAGAGTGATGTGTTGTGTGTAATGATATGTGCATTGTGTGTAAATATTTGTGTGTATGTGAATATATGTATTGTGTGTGAATGTTTGTGGATTGTATGTGCATGCAGGTGTGAATATGTGTAATTTTTGTATGTTACATATATGTATATATATGTTTGTACATACGTGTGTATATGTATACGTGCATTTTGTTGCCTTTTTCAATGCATATACATAATGCAGTAAGCTACATTGATTGTGGAATTACGAAGCATACTACAGTGTAGGCCCAAACAAGCCAAACTTTCTTTGGTAGCATCAGCACTGCTCAGTATTTCTCCTCTGGTGGGACAAAGGTCCTTGGATGGTACCAAAGTATTTGTGACCACTAGCGAAGGGAATATAATGGAAACCACTGATTGTATGTAATCATTGAAGGGCAGAGTGTTTTTAGTTAACAGCAACTCATTGATAATATTAAGCACAGACTAGGGCGGCGAGCTGGCAGAAACATTAGCACGCCGGGTGAAATGCTTAGCGGTATTTCGTCTGCCGCTACATTCTGAGTTCAAATTCCTCCAAGGTCAACTTTGCTTTTCATCCTTTCAGGGTCGATTAAATAAGTACCAGTTAG
>NC_068982.1:58498893-58503388 GCF_001194135.2 Octopus bimaculoides | reverse complement strand
GGGCGGCGAGCTGGCAGAAACATTAGCACGCCGGGTGAAATGCTTAGCGGTATTTCGTCTGCCGCTACATTCTGAGTTCAAATTCCTCCAAGGTCAACTTTGCTTTTCATCCTTTCAGGGTCGATTAAATAAGTACCAGTTAGGCACTGGGAGTATATATAATCAACTTAATCGATTTATCTATCCTTGTTTGTCCTCTGTGTGTAGCCCCTTGTGGGCAGCAAAGAAATAAGAATCATTAGCACACCAAGCAAAATGCCTAGTAGCATTTTGTCCATCTTTACATTCTGAGTTCAAAATCCACTGAGGTCGACTTTGTTCTTCATCCTTTCAGTATTAATAAATTAAGTACCAGTTGAAAACTGGGGTGAATGTAATTGACTTACCCCATCCCCCGAAATTGCTGGCTTTGTGCCACAATTTGAAATCAATATTATGCAGAGGATAAAACAATATATTGAATATATTTAGGGCCAACAAGTTTTGCTAATAGTAACTGTGTGATTACATTTCTCTGTGTTCACAAAAAGCAGGTTCTGTTGCGCAGATGAAAGTTATGCATTTATAATCTCTTTCTTATGCATAGTAGGGGCGAAGAGTCGATGCATGCAACACATGCACTGCATGTCTTACTATTTTACTGCAATAAATAATTTTTGTGCAATATATAATTGATTATTGGCAATTTTCACTGGATTCATTGTAGTCATATTTACTTTTATTTTGCATTCCTTCATTTCTTAGTATAAAATGGTCAAGAGAGAGAAAGACAATGGAAAGCAGTGGTGTCATTTTCTTTGTATTCTATTATTTTTGAGTGGAGGCACAATGGTTCAGTGGTTAGGGCAGCGGACTCTCAGTTATAGGATCGCGGTTTCAATGCCCAGACCAGGCGTTGTGAGTGTTTATTGAGCGAAAAACACCTAAAGCTCCACGAGGCTCCAGCAGGGAATGGTGGCGAACCCTGCTGTACTCTTTCACCACAACTTTCTCTCACTCTTACTTCCTGTTTCTGTTGTACCTGTAATTCAAAGGGTCAGCCTTTTCACATTCTGTGTCATGCTGAATATCCCCGAGAACTACATGAAGGGTACACGTGTCTGTGGAGTGCTCAGCCACTTGCACATTAATTTCATGAGCAGGCTGTTCTGTTGATCGGATCAACTGGAACCCTCATCATCATAAGCGACGGAGTGCCATCATCACCATTATTTTCGAGAAGAGAGCATAAAAAAGAGGGACAAAACAAAATATGAGTGAGTAACTAAGAAAGAGAAAGACAAAAAAACAGATATATTACTGCTTGCCTTTCAGTTATAGTAAGAGCAGTGACCAAGAACAAGAAAGACATAGAAAGCGGATATTTTACTGCTTGCCTTTCAGCTGTGTTAAGCCAGCAGACACACATTGTCAACTTTTTTTTTCTCTTGGAGTGGGTGACTTTCTTGATGCTTTAGACAAGAAATGCATATTTAGTCAATTTACAAGTTTGTTTTATTGCTTTCTGATATATTTTGTACAACTATTTGGTAGCAAAGAGTAGACATTTTATCTTTTATCTTCTACTTGTTTCAATCAGTAGACTGTGGTCAAGCTGGGGCACCACCTTAAATAATTTTTAGTCAAATGAATCTACCCCAGTACTTTTTTTAAAGCTTGGTGCTTATTCTTTTGGTCTCCCATGCCGAACTGCTAAGTTGCAGGAACATAAATGCACCAATGGTAGTTGTCGAGCTTTGGTGATGGACAAACACAAACACAAGGACACACACACATATATGTGATGGGTTTTTTTTTCAGTTTCCCTCTATCAGGTCCATTTACAAGGTTTTTGTCAGCCCAAGGCTATGGTAGAAGACTGGACCTGGAACCATCTGGTTGGGAAGCAAACTTATATATACATACAAGGTGTCATGTAAAAAGCATTGGTATGTGTGCTGGTGTCACATAAAAAGCACTAGTGATGGTTCCACATAAAAAGCACCCAGTACACTCTGTGAAGTCGTTGTCGTTAGGAAGGGCATCAGTTATAGAAACTAAGTCAAAACAGACTATGGAACCTGGTGCAACCCCTGGCCTTGATAGTACCCGTCAAGCAATCCAACATGGAAAAGTGGACATTAAATGTTGATGATCATGATATATGACACTGTGGTGTATACTCTTCTATCAGTTATTTCCAAGAAAGCTAATATCATAATTAATTATATCAGGAAAGCTTCTGTTACATCAGTTCCTATTCTGGAATTCATTTGCATAGTAATGCAGGGTCATGAGCTCAGGGAAGTAGTTTAGAGATTTCTCTTCACTGTAGTTATCAAATGAATGAATAAAATAGGAGCTTATATCATTCAAAGAGGGAGATTATTATTTCTGTGTAAATTAAGGTCTGTGGTTTTGGTAGCAAATTATATAAAACAGGTTTAGAAGTTTTTCAAAATTTTACTTTATTTAGTTTATATTTATCTGCTATTGTTTTTTATCTTTTACTTGTTTCAATTACTGGACTGTGGCCATGCTGGGACACTACTTTGAAGGGTTTTAGTAGAACAAATAGACATGTGTACTTATTTTATTGTAACAGCCCTTTATGCCAAACAACTAATTTATGGGATGTAAACAAACTAGCACAAGTTGTCAGGTGGTGGTAGGAGACAAAAACAGACAGATACACATGCATACGCACATACATATGACAGGCTTCTTTCTAATTTTGTAGTCAGCCCGAGGTTATAGTAAAAGACACTTGCCCAATATGCCATGCAGTGGAATTGAACCCAGAACCATGTGGCTGTGAAGCAAGCATCTTACCACACAGCCACTTTCTGCTTTATGTTTTACAAATCAAATCCTACTTAGGCTAGTTTAACTTTTCATCTTCTAGGGGTCAACAACATAAGTAGTAGGATTACACAACAATCAAAGGCTCATATACTATTCCCTAGTAAATAAAAAAAATAGAAAAAAACCTAACCTTATGTGTTATCAAAATACATCAAAATTTTTATGACAAATATTCTGATACTTGGAAATATCATATTTCTAAATATTAACATAGGGCTGTAACACATGGTTTATGGTTTCTGACCACAAAATCATGAGTTACAACCTTGCTACGGTTCTTATGTTTTGCAAGATACATGACTAAGTTTGCTTTAATCTATCTAGCTAAAAAGTATAAGGGTTTGTAATTATAGAGATCAGAAAGTGTTTATAATAAACATATATATAGACAGACAAATAAAAAGGTTAGATAGACAAGCAGATGTAGGTAGACAGAGAGAGAGTTAGAAAAACAAACTAAGCATTAATATGAGAATTTGTGTGTGTGTGTGTGTGTGTGCATGAATTTATCAATATAATATATATGTATATGTGTGTGTGTGTGCGTATATATATATATATATATATATATATATATATATATATATATATACATATATATATAAGATGTGTGTTTGTATATATGTATGCATGTGTATATGTATGTGTATATATATATATATATATATATATATTGATAGAGAGGGAGGGAGAGGAAAGGGAGAAAAGAAATGGATAGAAGGAATAGAGTTATTGACTAAATAAGCAGAAGAACAGCAAATAAATAAAGCGATAAATATATTGATCTTGAAGAAGTAAGAGTGTTTTAGGCTGAGATACAAATAGATATTGATGAGAAGACTGTACATTCAATATCTATGTATGAGATAGACATAGACATAAATGTATATACATACATACATACATACATACATACATATATATATATATATAAATCAATAGATAGGCTGACAGATAGATACATAGATAAGTAGATAAAGGAAAAGATAGAGGAAAATAATGGGAAAAGGTAGTTGGAACTATATAGAAAGCTAAGCAAAAAGGGTTAGACTATATAGAAAGAAGTTAGTTGAAAAAGTGACAGGCTGACAGGCAGACCGACAGGCAGTCAGACAGACAGAAAATTAACTTCTTTTAAGACGTTACTGCCGCTGTGTTTATTGCCAAGTGAAGATGGCTTTGTGCCGATATTTGCTTGATTGATTTGTTATAAACGCAGACTTTCTCTCTGTTCTCTCACATTAGCAGCAGTAAATGTCACCAACAGTTCAGCAGGTTAAAGTCCCTGAAGACACCTCGCATGGCATATTTAGCAACCAAGTATTGGCTACTCCTCTGACAGCATTTTCGGCAGAGGTCAAGGAACAACAAACAACGAAGCAGTAGAATGGTGCAGGAAGATAATCTTTTCAATAGCTTTCTTCTTGCTTGTAGGTAAGGCAAGCAAGCAAACGATTTGAACTGTTAATTAAGTTGCAGCCTTTCTTTCTTTCTCTTTCTCTGTCTCTCTCTTTCTCTATCTCTCTCTTTCTCTATCTCTCTCTTTCTCTCTCTCTCTCTCTCTCTCTCTCTCTCTCTTTCTCTCTTTCTCTCTCTCTCTCTCTCTCTCTCAAGACACTGATTAAAATATTTGTACTTTAACCCAGAACCT
>NC_068982.1:58498383-58498883 GCF_001194135.2 Octopus bimaculoides | reverse complement strand
CTCTCTCTCTCTCTCTCTCTCTCTCAAGACACTGATTAAAATATTTGTACTTTAACCCAGAACCTTTTCCCCCTTAAGTGTGTGAGTGTTTGTATATATATATATATATATCATCATGTATATATATGTGTATATATATATATATGTGTGCGTGTGTTTGTGCATATAGATAGATAGATAGAGAGAAATCGATACACATATGTGTATATTAATATATGTATATATGTATGTATATATATATATATATATATATATATATATATATATATATAATGTATATATATATTATATATTATATATATTATATATATATATATAATGTATATATATACATATATATATATATATATTATATATTATATATATTATATATATATATATATAATGTATATATATACATATATATATATATAATGTATATATATATAATGTATATATATATATATGTATATATATATATATAATGTATATATATGTATATATATATAATGTGTATATAT
>NC_068982.1:58492989-58496177 GCF_001194135.2 Octopus bimaculoides | reverse complement strand
TATATATATATATATATATATATATATATATATATATATATATATATATATATATATATATATATATATATATGAATGTATGTGGGTGTATATATTTATATGTATGTGCGTGTGCGTGCATGTGTATGTATGTGTATGTGCATATATGTATGCATAAATATTTATACGTATACATACGCAAATATGTATAGATATGTGTGTGTGTGTGTGTATTTATGTAAATAGAATGTGTTTTAATAATAAAACGGGTCTGTTTGATATATGCACCTAATTATTTATTCAAAATACATTTAGCTGCTCACAAAAATGACTCAGTATCGCTACTCAAAATTGCATTGTTTCTCTTATAGATGAGACAGACAGATATAAAGAAAGGCAACATGTCAGTTTTGAATCAATTTTTATCATGTGGATTATCTACTCATGACATGCTGCTACCCCCCTCTTTTGTTTTGTGGGCATACTGTCCCTAAGATTTTAAATATGAGATGTGAGCTCCTTCTTTTAATAATGGTATGAAGTTTCTTAAGAGAAATTTGGCTGAAACATTATATGGGTCAAGTAACTATATAGCAGATTCTACAATAATTTATTTAATATCTCACTGAAGATTGCTTGCCAAAATTTGCTGTGATTCTTGTTTATTTACTTATTTATCTATTTTATATTATGTGGTAGATGTTGTGATATTGTCCTCCGTTATTACCCTGTGGTATTTAGTTTCATCCTTTAATATTTCATGTTCAAATCTTGCCCTTCTTGATTTTTGTCTTTCATCATTGTAAACTGGCAGAGTTGCTAGAATATAAGATTAGAATGCTTTGCAAGTATTTGTTTCACCTCTATGCACTTTGAGTTCAAATATGGCAGAAGTTAAACAAATCAACCCCTAACACTTATTTTCTTTTAAATCTGGTACTTAGTCAATCAGTCAGTCAGTTAGTCACTTTTTGCCAAACCACTAAGTTACAGGGACATAAATAAACCAACACCAATTGTCAAGTGGTAGTGGTGGGAGACAAGCACAAACATAGTCACACAAACATAGATACACACACACCACACGCGCACACATACAAAATGGGCTTCTTTCAGTTTCTGTCTACCAAATTCATTCATGAGGCTTTGATCATCCCTGGGCAAATAGTAAAAGATACTTGCCAAAGGTGCCACTCAGTGGGATTGAACCCGGTATCATGTAGTTGAGAGCAAAGTTCTTATCAGACAGCCATGCCTGCACCTAAACTTCCCAACTTTGATTAAACAAATGCTAGAGTAATATTAGTTTCATATTTTGGCACAAGAGCAGCAGGTGTGGGAGAGGAGTTAAGTCTATTACATCGACCCCAGTCCTCAACTGGTACTTATTTTATCAACTCCCAAAAGGACGAAAAGCAAAGTAGACCTCAGCAGAATTTGAACTCAGAATGTAAAGGTGGACAAAATGCCACTAAGCATTTTGCCTGGTATGCCAATGATTCTGCTACCTTGCAAAATGCCATCCTGATACTAGGAAGGGCATCAAGTGGTAAAAGAATGAATGAATAACATATTCCTTTAATCCGTAGTAACATGGTAAAACAGGCATAAATAAATAACAAAATGTCATATTAAAACTATGAGAAGCACGACAAAAAAGGACATAGACATAAATGAATTGGTAGTGTATTCTGACCGGCAGTGTATAGCAATTTCTGGATTGTCTCATTGAAACAAGTGATGTATCATCATCATCATCTTCTTCATCATTATTTCACGTTCATTTTCTAAGCTGGCATGAGTTGAATAGTGTGATAGGATTCAGTGAGCTACTGGATTGCCTCATGTTCCATGTCACTTTTGGCCTGATTTCTACAGCTGGATGACCTTCCTAATGCCGATGCTTTGTATATATGTATACATACACACACACACACACACACACGACGGGACCTTGATGACTGCCATGAGGCAGGAAAGTATACTAGTCCTTATATATGTAATACTCAATATTTCATATATTCAATAAGACATTCAATACTACATTTCATTTTACTATTTATATTATATATTCCATATTCTATATCCCACATTAATTTTATAAGAATATAAAGAAACATAAAAAACAGACAGAGTTGGAACTCTTTTAAATAATATATTCCTCTATACACGATCATATAAAACCCTTTTTTATATTTTTTTTATTCATATATATATATATATATATATATATATATATATATATATATATATATATATATACACAATTTGAATATAGGATAAAATCTTTATAAGAATTTATCAAGTAGTTAGCGTGAAAAACCTGGTAAGGGAAAAAAATTATTAATTATTCCCTAGAAATATATTTATTTATATTAAGGGCATTACTACACATAAATGCCTCATGCTAGGTGGGACTCTTAAAGTCAAAAACTACCATAATAAACACATATATAAATATATATATATACAGGCTCATGAACACATCTCTTCCATGCACACACACATTGGTACATCAGTCTTTCTTAGCTATGTGTTCTGAAGCAAAATGGGCTATAAATGATATTTATTACCACTTAAACTTGGATGTTTTGTAAGAACTACACTGTGGTAGTTGTCATGAGAGAAACTTTGATATTGGGTTTTGGTGCAAAATGCATTCTTATTTTTATTGCCAGCAGGGAGATAAAGCCCTGTTACCTCCAGTGCTAGACCATGAGATCACATGATTTCAGCCTCCCTTGCTTATGAGTTAAAAATCCCTAATATGGGGAAAAAAAGGGACTGAAAATTGCACATCAGTCTCATACCAAGCATCTTCTGTAGGCCAGACAAATGTGTTACTAATTACACTAAAGTACGTCTAAATGTAAAAAAAAAACTTTCTCATTATAGGTGCAGGAGTGGCTGTGTGGTAAGTAGCTTGCTTACCAACCACATGGTTCTGGGTTCAGTCCCACTGCGTGGTACCTTGGGCAAGTGTCTTCCTCTATAGCCTCGGGCCGACCAAAGCCTTGTGAGTGGATTTGGTAGATGGAAACTGAAAGAAGCCTATCGTATATATGTGTGTATATATATATATATATATATGTGTTTGTGTGTCTGTTTGTTCTCCTCCCCCAACATCACTTGACAGCTGATGCTGGTGTGTTTACATCACCGTAACTTAGCAGTTCAGCAAAAGGGACCAATAGAATAAGTACTAGGCT
>NC_068982.1:58488434-58490341 GCF_001194135.2 Octopus bimaculoides | reverse complement strand
ATATATTTATAGGTTTCGTCCAGTATTGCCCCAGGCTATGTCTAACTTTATAACACCACCTGGCGAAGTCTTTATATATATATATATTCTATCTAGTTAGCTAGATGCTTCAGTCTTATGCCTTACCTGCTTTTCGTACACACACACACATACACATACATACACACACACACACACATATGCATACATATATACACACAATTATGTGTGTCTTAATACGAAACATATATATATATATATATATATATATATATATATATATTCTTTTACGTGTTTCAGTTATTTGACTGCGGCCATATTGGAGCACCGCCATAAGACGTATTTCTGGTACTTATTTTATCGGTCTCTTTCGCCGAACTGCTAGCTTACGGGGACGTAAACACACCAACACCAATTGTCAAACGGTGATGGGGTGGGACAAACACAGACATTAAGACACACACGTAAACATATACACATGTTGGGTCATCCCATAAATAATACGGTTTTTTCAATTGCATGAACTAAAAGTCTGAGGGGGACGGTATAAACTACCTGCATCAACTTGCTATAAAGGCAGGTAGTAATTTCACCATGTACTTATTCTTAGTGCAAGTTTTGAAGAGTGCAGTTCGATTTTAACAGTTATTTTTTTCAAAGCTGTAATGGAAGTAACAAAGGAGCATATTCAGCATATTTTGCTTTATGAGTTCAATAAAGGCAACAACGCAACGGAAAGTGTGAGGAATATTATTAATACAGTATATGGGGATCGGACAACAAATGTAAGCCAGTGTCAACGGTGGTTCCAGAAATTCCAAGCTGGAAATTACAGCCTAGAAGACGGGCCTTGTCCTGGAAGATCTGTAGAGCTCGACGAGGACGTCCTGGAAAACCCTAGTGGAACAAAACCCTAGCGGAACAAATTGGTGGTGGTGATGATGATGAGGATGATGATGATGATGATGGTGATGATGATGATGATGATGACGACGACGATGCCGATGATGATGAGGATGATGATGATAACGATGTTACAATGATGACGATGATGACGATGATGACGACGACGATGATGACTATGATGATATTCGAGAACGAAATGAAGGTTTGGAGCAAACAGCATATGTGTATGTGGATGTTTAAGGAGAGGCGGCGGTAAGGATGTCTTCCGCAGAGGATGATTTTCGTAAGAGAAGATACGTAAAGAATGTCCTCCAAGCGCCGAACGGGGGAGAACAATGGTGTCGGAGGACAAAAGAAAGTAGCAGTCGACGTCGGAAGTGTACAAAACATTAGTCAAAGACAACCCAAAGACAACGCCATGATGAGATTTAACGAAACGTTTTACGAGCAGATGAACCCAAAGTGCGGTGAGGTCGGCTGACGTGTTTTCGGGTTATATTCGCGGTTTAGTGTTTTTTCCCATGATGTCATGGGCGAAAAAGAAGTTTTCGCCAAATTCCTCAACGGTAAGGTACAGTTATGGAGCGGTGTGAGTGGCATGGCATGGAGGAGTTAGGGAACCCGCTAGAAGATGGGATGCAATACAGGGTTTAATGTGAGAGAGAACGAGAGATAGATAGAAAGAGAGAGAGAGAGCGCGCGAGATAGATAGATAGATAGATAGATAGATAGATAGATAGGTTTCTTTATTAGCCACACAGGGCTCAACACAGAGGGGACAAAATACAAATGTAGAGTTTTTCTTTTCGAGGGGGTCGAAAACAAAGCAGAAAAAAAAACAAAAGTGGGGACAACGATGAAAAAAAAACATCGCAAAACGTTTGGGGTATTTACAAAAAATACGAAAAATACAAAAAATTCCCAATAAATGGGGAGGTTATCCGTGGAAAGAAAAACCTACGAAAAGACCACGGTAACCTCGGTCTTTAGCGTCACAGTTTGTTAAATAAAATTTCTCTGTT
>NC_068982.1:58477055-58477605 GCF_001194135.2 Octopus bimaculoides | reverse complement strand
ACATATATATATACACACGTCTTGCAATTATTGTCCGATGACGTTAGTAGATTATCATTTATCATTGCATGCAAATCGATTCTGATCATTTCGTTGTTCATTCTGTAATAATTCTCTTTTGTTAAGATTTATCTTTCAATATTTATTGCGCCTTCTATTACTTAACAGAACTGATAGACAACTTGTGTTATGCCAAATGGCTGAACTACACACACGTACGACATTTGTATGGGTGGGAGAGACTGCGCGGGTATATATGGAGTGGAGGCGGGGTGTTGGTTTCTGTAGATGATGCGGTGGTGGGGTGCTTAGAAATACGTAACTTGCAGTGTGAACATGACCGGTCGATAGAGAGCAATCGATGAAATGTGTACCAGTCGAAGAACACGGGTTGAGAGAATCGACTGGAACCAGCAATCGATGAAATGTGTACCAGTCGAAGAACACGGGTTGAGAGAATCGACTGGAACCAGCATGGCTCAAATCCAATAAATGAGACTAGAAAAATAATAAATGAGTATTTGTATATCTATCTATCTATCTATCTATT
>NC_068982.1:58468867-58476543 GCF_001194135.2 Octopus bimaculoides | reverse complement strand
ATATATATATATATATATATATACGTTTATATTATTTCAATACATATGCATATAAATTCATACACGTTTATATGTATATGTATGTATGTGAATATATGTGTGTGTAAGTATATATGTCTATATATATATATGTATATATATATGTGTGTATATGTGTGTGTGTGTGTGTGTGTGTGTATGTGTGTGTGCCTATATACATATGTGTGTGAACGTGTGTGTGTATGCGTGCGTTTGTATGCATATATATATATATATATATATACATGCATAGCTGAAAACCTGGTTACGATGGAAGGTCACTCACATTCTCTCAATATATATATCATGTGACTGCTGTTAGCTTTCTCTGTCTGTTTTTCACCCTACAAAGTCTTGTCGCAGCCACAAATAATTCATAGTTTTATGAATATTTGTGGTGTACTTAGTGAAAAATATCTTACGTGTGTACCAGCGTGCCCGCGTCTGTGTGTAGCCGGTGTGTGGCGTCTCGTTCGTTAATATTTAGCTTACTTTCATATTAACTTGTTTCAAGAGGCTGTGGCCCTCCTGGGGCACCACCACTGCTGTAATTGCTAGTTTATTTAACCTCAATTCCGCGACCTTCCTTCTACGTTAGGTTTTGGTGAACCAGTGACCTGGACGAAGCTTCTATTATTTTTGTTTGTTTCCAAGTTGTGGGTTAATCTGGTATCTTCAGGTAAAGCTCTATCTGGAATTCTTTATGAACCCATCCACGTCTACGCCTCGTCGATCTCTGAGGTCGTTTAACAAGGTATTGAAAACCTACGGTCTCTTGACACCCAATCAGTTTACAGCCCTAGGCTCTTACTCCAGATAGAGAGGATAGGATCTTTGTTATTACGTAATGTCGTCCTGTTATGAGGGTATGTCACTTGTCCTACTGGTTAGGATGTTATACTCACGATCGCCAGATCGTGGTTTCGATTCCTAGACCGAGCGACGCGTTGTGTTCTTGAGCATAGCATTTCATTTTCACATTGTTCCAGTTCGCATTGCTCTGCGATCCCTTTGATATCTGCTGTGTGGCGCACCATGCACCTGTAGAGACTATATCGACTTGATGGTGGAAGTGAGATACTGTACAACACAAATATTCGGTCACTATACACAAATCATTTGCATAGAGTGGTCAGTAAGTAAAGGGTGTAG
Source organism: Octopus bimaculoides (assembly GCF_001194135.2). Classification (NCBI taxonomy): domain Eukaryota; kingdom Metazoa; phylum Mollusca; class Cephalopoda; order Octopoda; family Octopodidae; genus Octopus; species Octopus bimaculoides. The sequence continues at coordinate 58,475,373 of NC_068982.1, read as the reverse complement.
ACCCCCTTCGGTCACAAATGACAACAGGATTGCCCCTAAAAAGTTGCTCTCCGAGGCACAAGCCCGGGCAAGATTGTTTATGGAAGACCAGCATACCAGTCCATGCATACCAGCCTCTATTCTGCACGTCACTGATGTTATCCAAGAGAAAGGCAAAGGGGCCAATACAGCTTTACATCAGTAACGTCGCAACTCGTTTCTACAGCTGAGTGAACTGGAGCACCGTGTGATAAGGTGTCTTGCTCAAGAACACAACACACAGCCCGGTCCGGGAATTGATCTCACTACCTCATTATTGGGAGCCTGAAGCTCTAACCATTGAGCCATGCCCTTTTACTCCTTTTATATATGTATATACTTACACACACATACATACTTATACATACTTGTTCAATAAGAAATTGCGCAATGGTCTGTTTCGAACACGAGAGACCTACCAACAACAATGCACCAGTCCAGTTAAGGGATTAGTACAGCTTTCAATTCCAAAGATAGGGGCTTGTCCCTCCAAGATCTTCTTATGAGGTTTTGCGTTGTTGCTTTATTAGGTTTCTTGGTTTGGTTTGAAGAATTTTAAGTGTTTAAAAGTATTATTTGGGTCTGTGTGCAATTGTGTATGCGTATGTATATGTGTACGTGTATGAATGTCTATGTATTTCTGTGTACGTTTCCGCTGACGAAGTAACTCTATTATAAATTGAAATTTCATTTGAAAATGGCTCATACATACACACACACACACACACACACACACACACACACACACACAAACACACACAAACACACACACATATGTGTGTATGTAGATATGTAATTGAAATTTGTAGAAAACAAAAGACGAAGACAGGTGTATGAACAATAAGCAAGTGTATTAGTTTGACACTCGGGAAAGTGAAAAAGTCTGTTTGCGTTTCGAGCCTATGCTCTTCAACAGAAAGGAATAAGAGGGGAAAAATGGAGAGAGAATGAAAGAAACGGAGAGAGAGAGAAAGAAAAATTGTGTAGAATTCGTTGAAATTTATAGAAAAACAAAAGACGAAGACAGATGCATGAACAACAAGCAAGTGTATTAGTTTGACACTCGGGAAAATGAAAGAGACTTTTACGTTTCGAACCTACGCTCTTCAACAGAAAGAAATAAGAGGGAAAAAATGGAGAGAGAGTAATAAAAAAAGACGGAGAGAAAAATTGTGTAGAGTTCATTGGTCCAGCATGGCGGGATGACTGGAAAAAAAGTTGAATGAAAGGGAGACACGCACACATGCACGCACGCATACACACACAAATCGGTAATTGGTTGCAAGACATGCGTCTTAAACAAAAAAACAAGGTAATTGGAAAACACATTTTCACAAATCTATTAGCTTCTGTCTTTTAATAAATGGTTTTTACACATTTTCTCATATATTTTATTTGATCTTCCACTTCGGTATTACTTTTAGGAGTCTTTCGTTTTTGTTTTTTTTTTAGGCTTTTAAATATGTTCGGTGACGCCAATGTCAACTCAGGATAATTCGACTAAATTTGACGGGTTTTTTTCGCCAATAACTTTGTTTTAAAATACTACGTTAAATCGAAAAAGACGTAACTCGATAAGACGTAATTTGAGGTATGCTAGTGCGTGTAAGTGTGTGTGTATGTATATGTATGTATGTTATTATCCAGTTTTATTTCAAAACTTCTTGCCAATAGGTTAAGAGCTTTTTTCTAACCTAGATCCAAGGCTCCTTCAATGGAATTTCAACAACCACAACAGGGTATGTTTGTATGTGTGTATATATGCAGATTTGTATGTTTTGTTTTATGTTATATTCTCATGCACATAGCTGCATGTCTGGACGTGCGTATATGTATGTATATATATATATATATATATATATATATATATATATATATATATATATATATATATATATATATATATATATATATACTATCAGAGATACCCGGCGTTGCTCGGAATTAAAATGGCATAGCTTTTTTATTGTTTTACTTGTTTCAGTCATATGACTGCGGCCATGCTAGAGCACTGCCTTTAATCGATGAAATCGACCCCGGGATTTGTTCTTTGTAAGTCTAGTACTTATTCTATCGGTGTGTTTTGCTAAACCACTAAGATACGGGGACGTAAACACAGCAACATCGGTTGCCAAGCAATGATAGGGATACAAACAGACACACAGACATACACACACAAATATACACATATATACGACAGTCTTGTTATAGTTTCCGTGTACGAAATCCACTCACAAGGCTTTAGTGAACCTGAGGCTATAGTATATATATATATATATATATATATATATATATACACTTTATTGAAAAGCAGCAGAAATATCACAAAAACTGTTAGAGTTTCACGTTCCCGTTTGTCGGGCGGCTTTATATATATAGTTGTGGTGTATTCCGTCAAGAACGTACTAGAGTACAAAATAGAGCTCGTTCACCCTTAGAATTACCAGATAGCCGGCAGTATTATGGTACACTACAAATTCTAGGCTTAGGTATTCCTCGTGTGTGAAAAATAAAAATGAAAGAAAATATAGAGTCAAAGGTACGATGGAGTACGATTCGACAGCTACACATGTTTCGACAGCTTACACATGACCACTACACATGTTTCGATACAACATTATGCAGGTAAACCGTTACTTAATTTAAATTTAAATCTTGTATATATATGTGGATCTATGTTGTATCGAAACATGTGTAGCAGTCATTAAACAGCAGTTGAATCGTACTCCATCTTACCTGTGGCTCTATTTATTCTTTCATTGGGCAAGTGTCTTTTACTATAGTCTCGGGTCGGCCGAAGCCTTGTGAGTGGATTTGGTAGAAGGAAACTGAAAGAAGCCCGTCGTATATATATATATGTGTGTGTGTGCATGTATGTATATATGTGTGCCTGTATTTGTCCCCGCACCATCGCTTGACAACCGATGTTGATGTATTTACGTCTCCGTAACTTTGCGGTTTGGCAAAAAAAAACTCATAGAATAAGTGCTAGGCAGACACACATTCTCAGTTTTTTATATAGAGATTTAAATGCTAAACTTCTTGAAAGTTTTGCAAATTTTTTACTGTTCCATTGATGACTTGGATCTGTAATCTGCGAATTAGCTTTTTTCCTTTCAGATTTTGCGGAGACTAATTTCTCAAGATTGGGACATAGGCACTTGTACATATTACAATCTATTGTATATATGTATGTCATTATTCAGCCTTATTTCAAGATTTCTTACCAATAACGAAAGAGCCTGTTTCTAACTTAGATTCAAAGCTCCTACATTTGACTTTCAACATCAACAGAATATTTTTGCATGTATAGATATGTGCAGCATTTAGAGGTAGTGCATATGCAGAATTGTATGTTTTGTTTTATGTCTGCATTCTCATGCATATATAGCTGCATGTCTAGACATGTGCATACATACTTCAAGGATAAACTTCTGGAAAGTTTTACAGATTCTTACAATTCCAGTGATGGTTTGAATCTGTAGTCTTCGAATTAGCTTTCTCCTTTCTGGTTTTGACAAGTTTAATTTATCAAGATTGGTATTTAGGCGTTGTGTTATATATCCCTGTACCCCCAATAATTACAGGTATAACCTGAACTTGGAATCCGGATAGGATAGAGTAATGGTAGATTTTCCAGCTGAGCTTTAGATGATCTTTAACATCTGCTAGGCAGCTGATGCATGCATGTATGTATGCATAGAGAGAGAGAGAGAGAGAGGAAAAAAAGAGTTGCGTGTGTGTGTGTGTGTGTGTGCGTGCGCGTGCGCGCGCGACAGATAGATAGGGAGATAGATAGACAGACAGACACACATACACACACAGATAGATAGATAGATAGATAGATAGAGAGAGAGAGAGAGAGAGAGATAGATGGCTACGTATATATAATATACACATTTATGTATATATATATATATATATATATATATATAGATATAGATATATATATGAATGTGTGTGACGTGCAGTACAGACACACATACACACACACACTCACATATATATGTGTACTATATATATATATATATATATATATACGACACATATGTATATACATATATATATGTATATGTATATATATATATATATACACACACATATATGTTTGTATATATGTATATATATACATATATATACATATATATGTGTGTGTGTATATATATATATATATATATATATATATATGCTGTATGTTTGTGTGTGAGTGTATGTAGGTTAGCGGTTGTGTGACCTTACAAATGTAGGTCTTGCTCTGTAAATGTTAGACAGACAACGTTATCTGACGATGGTAGTTAATTAATGTAAAAGCTATAAAGAGGTAAAGAACTGGGTTGGGAGGAAAAGAGATACAAACAGCAGGCATCGAGTAGTACACCGCAAGCATATATACATACATATGAATATATACATTCATACATACACACATACACACACACACACACACACACACATACTGTTTGTTTTTACTGTCTTGTTCTCACTCTCCTGTTCTTGTTAACACTTTCACCCTTCGCAAAAAATTCCAAATTCTATTTAATTTGCTTTGCGGGAAGGGCTGTTCCAGCGAAGTCGCGTATTGTCCTTGCCTTTGGAACGCGGAGTAGATGGAACAGGGACAACTGACGAAGGGGTATACTCTTTATGTTGCATGTCTCGTTTTTCTGGGGGTTTTTTTTCGTTGTTCAAAAAAAAAGTTCGTTTTCTGTCTTCATCTTTATGTTTTCGTTTCTCATTGTGTTTAACGTTTTTTTGATGTCCTGTTCCCATACATGCATGTATGTATGCATATAGATGTAGGTATGTACATATATGTATGGAGATATGCATATATTTATATATTATTTATATTATCATATATATATATATATGCATGAATGTGAATATACATATATCTACATAATATACGCACTTATGTATATGGATATATATATACACATACATGAGCGTTTATTTATACACATGTGTGTGGATTGTATTTTATATATTATACATATTTGTATATGTAGATATATGCGTGTATATGTGTGTGTGCATGTATGTGTATAAGCGTGCATATGTATATGTATGTAGACATACCTCTATTCATATATACAAATGCGCTTATACACATACCTGTATAAACACAAACGGATATAGCCATCATTTAAAATATATAAACACGCACGCACACTCCAAACATGTACACACACGTACGTACGTGTTTGTGTGTGTGCATATATATATATATATATATATATATATATATGTGTGTGTGTGTGTGTGTGTGTGTGTTTATGTATATATATATATATATATATATATATATATATATATATATATATATATATATATATATATATATATATATATATATACATATATGTATATGTCTGTATATATGTATATATATATATATATGTGTGTGTGTGTGTGTGTGTGTATGTATGTATGTATGTATGTATGTATGTATGTATGTATGTATGTAGGTGTGTGTGTGTTTGTGTGGATGGATGGATGGATGGACGGGTGTAGGGTGGGATGTATATTAATAAGCATTTCCTTCCTGCCTCTCAGCAACTCGGCGTCATTTCTACCCTGAAAGTACCCGAGGCCACCCGACCAAACTTACTTTAGACGATGTCTGATGCAGATAATGGCTTGAGAGCCAGCAAGTGCTGTTTCGCCTGCGGACGGACATAGAAACAATGTCCACCAACACCGCCATCGTCGTCGTCGTCGTCATCAGCATCACCACCACCATCATCACCATCACCTGCACCACCTACTCCCACCACCGTTGTTATCATCATTATCATCTTTATCATCATCATCATCATCATCATCATCATCATCATCACCATCATTGTTGTCGTCGTCGTCGTCGTTGTCGTCGTCGTCATCACCATCAACTTCATCATCATCACCATCATCATCATCACCATCATCATCATCACCATCGTCATTGTCGTCGTCGTCGTCATCATCATCATTATCATCATTATCATCGGCGCTAATTACACTTGTTTATTAGGAAATACTGTTGAGGTCAACAACCGATTGCCAATCAAACGTTTTAACCCGAAGTCGGCGATCCGTGTTCGACTCCCACCTGTGAGTCTTTTATTGATTAACACAGTATTTCTTGCCTAAGAACGCCTTTGGTTCCTATTTTGCTCGACTGGGCCCTCAAAGACATTCAATTTTTGAAAAGATTACCCTTTGCTTTTATAATTAAATATCGTTAAGAATTCTATTATAAAAGTTTAAATATTTTGTACGTGGTCTGATCAATAAGAATCGGGAATGTTGCCATAGTAACGAATCTAAAGCATGCAGAGTGAAGCCGCTTAGCACAGACTGATAGTGACCTCTGCTGTGCATGCGCACTAAGTTATAACGTTCTAGCTCATTTTCGCTGTTTACAGCAGTGCTTGGAAGGAAGGTGTTTGCTGTTACTTTCTGAGTTTAAATTCAGCCGAGGTCGATATTCCAATCGTAAGGGCAGC
>NC_068982.1:58467785-58468852 GCF_001194135.2 Octopus bimaculoides | reverse complement strand
CGGCGAGCTGGCACTAGGGCGGTGAGTTGGCTAAGGCAGCGAGCTCGCTAGGGCGGCGAGTTGGCATACGGCGGCGAGTTGGCAGAAGCGTTAGCACGCCGGGCGAAATGCTGAGCGGTATTTCGTCTGCCGTTACGTTCTGAGTTCAAATTCCGCCGAGGTTGACTTTGCCTTTCATCTTTTCGAGGTCGATTAAATAAGTACCAGTTACGCACTGGGGGGGTCGACGTAATCGACTTAAACCCTTTGTCTGTCCCCGTTTATCCCCTCTATGTTTAGCTCCCTGTGGGCAATAAAGAAATCGATATTGCGATCGTAAGCGTAACATCCTGACCCCTAAGCCAACAACCTTCTCACCGATCCTACAATACACAATGATATCTAACCTAAATACAAGACGCCATATTTTCCAGGGAGAGTGCATACAATTTAACAGAGCTTTGTGCACTGACAAGCAAATATTTTATCGCGCACCGAAATGCGAAATGCAAAACCGGCCTTGATAACATTTCAATGCAATATGTTGAGAAACCTAACAGAAATAACCATGGTTGCTTTCTAATATCTCGTTCTGGTGTTTCCATTATGACGATGCAGAGAGTCTCGTGTTCCTTGTCAAAACAATAGTCGTTGGACGAATGCCTGTTCAGCAAAGGGAAATACAATGCAACGATATTAAATGCTAACATCCAATATATTGACTGCGCAAAATAAGGTTGTTTCATTATATGAGAATAGAAGAGTAGAAGAATAGAAGAATAAAAGATTGGAAGAGGTATGTTACAGTCCTCGGAATACAGATGACACATACATACGTACATACATACAAAACATGTATGTGTGTGTGTGTGTGCGTGTGCTTATATATGTGTGTGTGTGTGTCTCTCTCTCTATATATATATATTTGTGTATCTCTTTCTCTCACTCTGTATATATATATATGTATATATATATATCTATTTTTATATGTATATATATATATATGTCTATGTATATGTACTACATACATATATATATATATATATCTGTATATGTATATATATATATATATATATATATATATATAT
>NC_068982.1:58464707-58467152 GCF_001194135.2 Octopus bimaculoides | reverse complement strand
TACATATATGTATATATATATGTATGTATATACATTTATATATAAATATATATATATATATATATATATACATAGATATATACATATATCCATATATATATATATTCATTTATATATATATGCATATATATACACATATATATATATATACATATACATATATATATACACACATATTTATATGCATATATATATATGTATGTTAAAGCGTCCAGTAGATATAAACAACTCTAGTCTCTCTATTTCCCTCTTTTCTCCTTCTTCACGCCACTTTCATCTACATATGTTTGTGTATGTGTATGTACTTATGTACGTACATACGCATGTATGTATATATGTGTGTGTTTATCTATGTATATGTATGTATGTGTGTGTCCCAATGTCCACGCTGATAATGGCGTTTGTGTTTCTAGCAAATATATTCATTAATTATTGAATATTTCCTATATATGGAATCACTTGGTTGGGAAGACTGTTTGTCGACACAGGAATAGAGACAGCGAGAGAGGAAGAGGATGAGAGGGTGAGAGGAAGGAAGAGAAAGAGCGGAAGGGAGAAAGAGATAAAGATTTGTAGGGAGAAAGAGGGAGAGAGAGAGAAAGAGAGAGAAAGAGAGAGAGCGACAAAGACAGCGAGTGAGGTTGTGCTGACTAAATATATGATTACAAGATAACTTAAATCGATATGATATTTATATACATATATACATACATACATACATACATATATATATATATATATATATATATATATATATATATACAATGTATGTATGTTATGTATGCATATGTATGTGTATATATATATATATATATATATATATATATATATATAAATTACATATATGCATGTGTATATATGTATATTTATATACACAACCACACACATGTATGTATGCATGCATGTATGTATGCATGCATGTATGTATGCATGTATGTATGGCGTTCTGTTGTTGTGTATCCCCAGGTCAGTCGTGATCCAGCAGCTTTATGTCTCGTAGGAAACTGAATAATTAAATTTTAATTTATTCATATTCTTGGAATTAATTCTCGATGTGGAAATGTAGTCGATGTGTGATACTTCTTGTGTATGTTAGGCAGAATAACCTCAATGAACCAGGAATTATATGTGAGCATAATGACGTAATAGCATAGATGGAAGTGTTCGTACGGCATTCGTTGTGTTTAATTTCAATGCAAAATACAATGGTTTTTCTGTTTTATAATTGTTAACGAAATCGATAGTGGGGAACAGTATCTGGCGTTCATTATGTTGGGTAAAATATACCTGTTTGCTTCCATTCCCAGCTAATATTTTACGATGAAGGTGGAATGATACTGTTTATTGTGCAAGCTAGTCACCGTTTGAGAAGACTGTGACAGACTAAAAGCTATCCATTGTGAGTGTAACTGACGGTATAACCGTGTCTTAAATCTACTTGTTGATGCACTACAACTTCAATGCTGTATCATCAATGCAGTGAGAATAAACGCAAGTTTACACTCAGTTATCTTCCAACAGTGCATCTTCGGTGAGTAAGCAATGAAAAAAGTCCCAAACTTCTGAATTGTGCTAAGACAAGTAGAATTTGGAGTTGATAATCCATGTTTTAAACCATATTGCCTTAAGCCAGTTATACGCAGACCTTATGATATAGTCCGATTTTGAAATATGTCCTGATTGTTTAGTTGACAGTTACTTTGGACAGCAATATTTCTAGCCACATAAGACGGCGAGCTGGTAGAAACGTTAGCACGCCGAGCGAAATGCCTGCGCCCTTAACCTCTGCGCTATATGCCGTGGGTAATTATGGAGTAAATTTTATAAGCCCTAAAATTCGCTGCCTTTGGAAAAGTGGATATCGTTTTCTACTCTAGGCACAAGGCCTGAATTTTGGGGGGAGGGGGCCGGTCGATTAGATCGACCCCAGTACACAACTGGTAGGTAATAATGACATCGAAAAATACCTTAGGAATGAGAACCCAGGTTCGAAATTTCTCCAAGACACCTGATGAAGGCTGGAGGGTATATCAGCCGAAACGTGTTAACATCAAAGATACGGACAAATATCCATCAAATGTAAATAATGTAAATAATGTACATAATTCTTCATCTCCTAAATATAGAACTGCACTTGGTCCTAGAGTAGAAAAGAATATTTCTAACCACATAAAAGAAAATACCCAGAATATAAACAACATGTGGAGTTATGTGCTTCTCAAAGGTAGCAGTGTACAGTACAACTTATAGCAGTGAGATGTGGGAGCTGGTTGCTAGATTCACAATACCCTATCTGGTTGACATTGGTCTAAGTTGACATTGGTCAAAAAGTTTGAATTGTTCTTTTTGAACTCATTTTTTCTCACACACACACACACACACACACACACACACACACACATACATATATATATATATATATATATATATATATATATATATATA
>NC_068982.1:58461558-58463391 GCF_001194135.2 Octopus bimaculoides | reverse complement strand
AAATGTCCAAGCCTACTACATGGCAAAGTTGCCACTCTTCTCAATTATGATACACTTGAACAATTGTAGAGATCTCTCTTCTCATGAAACCATTGGTAGCCTTCCTAATCGACAAATAAACAATATTTATTCACCTCCGCAAGGCAACACTAACGTCCTCTAAACGAGTAGCCGGAGGTGATTTTTAAAATGAGAATATCTGAAATAAACTCGGTTGCTCTCACAAGCGAGAATATTAAAAATAAACCCGAGCGCTCTCAAAAATTAAATGAAAAAAAAAAAACAGAAAAATAATCCAGAATCCTTGTTCGGTACCAGATCGATCCCAATGGTAGTCATGGAATGTGAAGGTGGTTGTAGAAAATTTAGTAACAGTTAAATAGTTTATCCTTATTAATACAAGCCAAAGTTAACAAATTCACCATTCAAAATAGTTTCAAATGCTGAGGCAATAATAAGTTCTACTCAGGAATTTTTAAATGAATAGCAGGAAACCTTTTGGTTTTCTCTTCTCTTAAATTCTGGCCTTCCATTAGTATTCCTGTTGTTTTAGATCGATGTATAGATGTATGTATATGTGTAAGTATATTGTAAAGTGTTAATATGTATGTATAATATATGATATATATATTATTAAAAAATTTAGTGTTATTAAATTTCTGAACGGTTTTGCTACCGTTTGTTTATATAGTTTGATTTCTTTATCCATCAGTTTCTACTAAGATAGTGACGCGAGTAAAATAAATAATAGAAAAACGAAAAATAAAACTTTGGAAACAGCCTAAAGGGAGATAATTGAGAAAGACTTGAAAGGCAACATAAGATTGTAATCATGTAAAGTAAAGTAAATATAACAAATAATCCAGAATCCTTGTCCGGTACCGGATCGATCCCAAAATCTAATCAGCTTGTGCCAGTCACGAGGTCAAACATCCCTAAAAGTTTCATCTGAATCCATCCAGCGGTTCTTGAAATATCTTGTCCACGGATAAATAAACAAACACGGCTGGAAACAACACCACCGCCTTGGCTAAGGCGGAGGTAATAATAATAATAATAATCCTTTCTATTATAGGCACAAGGCCTGAAATTTTGGGTGAGTGGACCAGTCGATTACATCAAAATCGACAAAATCAACCTCAGCGGAATTTGAACACAGAAAGCAAGGACAGACGAAATATCGCTAAGCATTACGTCCGGCGTGCTAACGATTCCGCCAGCTAGCTGCCTTAATGCATGCGTAATAATAATAGTAAATGAATTTATTAATTAAGACTAAGCCCACCATTTAAGCACTCAGCTATTTCATTTCTTCACGTGGTGCGAAGTATAATCATTCACCACACAGCGCATTATTGATCACTCATCGAACATAAGAAAAATACAGAAATGTTTTTTTCTCTTTTTTTACTCTCGAATTAAAACAAAAATTATATTATCGTTCAACAATTTAAATTTATGAGATTTTAACTAAATTCTTTTTCTTTTTTTATGTCGGTGTCTAGTCAATGTGTGTGTGTGTTGGTATGTGCATATGCACATGTGCGTTTATTGCGTGCTGACCTGTGCATAAGAGTATATATAACATTATATATAACACGTGTTGTGTGTGTGTATGTGTATGTATGTAAATATCTATGTGTGTGTAGATACGTGTGTATTCGTATGTATACGCTTATGTGTGTTTTTATGTGTGTATAAAAAATATACAAAAATATAGTATATAAATATACATACATACATACATATTTGTTTACTAACTCCTATATACACAAATATACATTTATATCTATCTATATATATATATATATATATATATATATATATATATAT
>NC_068982.1:58458788-58460051 GCF_001194135.2 Octopus bimaculoides | reverse complement strand
AGTAGGCGCAATGGCCCAGTGGTTAGCGTGGCGGACACGCGGTCGTAGGGTCGCGGTTTCGATTCCCAGATCAGGTGTTGTGAGTGTTTATTGAGCGAAAACACCTAAAGCTCCACGTGGTGAACCCTGCTGTACTCTTTCACCACAACTTTCTCTCACTCTTGTCTCTGTTGTACCTGTATTTCAAACGGCCAGCCTTGTCACACTCTGTGTCACGTTGTATCTCCCTGAGAGGTCCACATATCTGTGGAGTGCTCAGCCATGTGCACTTTAATTTCACGTGCAGACTGTTCCGTTGATCGCATCAACTGGAACCCTTGTCGTCGTAACCGACGCATCGCCACAATATATAATATCATTCAACACCGCCGTGGCTGAATATATTCTTCAGTCCACCATTTCGTCAATCGCAGCAGATTTAAAGAGTCATCACTAATTCAGTTCTCAACTAAATTGCAAACTGTTAATAGCTTTAAAGAGGACACCTCCCCAGCTACACTTTGGCATAAATAGTTTGATATTTGGTTCAGTAAAAAAGAGTTACATCAAAATATCTGCGACTTCAAGTGAGGCAGATATTCATCTTCAATTAACATAAATTTTTTTAATTTTAAGTTAAAGGTAAATTTTTCTTAGGCTTAAATGATAGAAAAATGCATGAAGAATGCAGAATCGTTAGTTGCATTGAACAAAAATTAGTAGAAAAATAGTTATGAAGTAAAATATTACGAAATTTCACGGCAGTAAGTAAGGAAGTAAGGGAGTAACGCTTAAGCAATAAGAATAAAGAAAATATTTCTAAAATGAAGGCCTGCTTTTTAAGGTGGCGAACTGGCAGAAACGTTATCGCCCTGGACGAAATGCTTAACTTATTTCGTCTGTCTTGATTTCAAATTTCGCCGAGGTCGACTTTCAGGTGCGGTTTATTTGATTAATTTCTTTTTTTTTTTAATTAACACCTTGAAACTACCGATACTGGTAGAATGTGTCACATAGAACAGGGTTTACGCTTAAAGTTCTTGACAAAATTTTGTATTTTTGAAGTTATTTTGTAAGGAGTATACTCCGTATACAGAGACTTAATATCGAGAGTGAGCAGAAGTTGACAGGGGCCAGAAGGGAAGAAGAAAGAGTTAAACAGACGGAGAGCGTGATTAATGTCGTGAATGTGTGAGGGAAGGGAAGGGAAGGCACCAGCGGGCCAAGGACATTGTCAAGGTATTCGGAGATCATTTCAGTGGGGTAGTTGCAGGCGGAGACGAT
>NC_068982.1:58456825-58458656 GCF_001194135.2 Octopus bimaculoides | reverse complement strand
GGGGGGGGGGGGCATAGTTGTTGGTCTTGTGAATTTTGGGAGGGAAATAAATAGTGGGGGTGCGTGGGGTACGGATAATGAGGTTGGATGAGGTGGGAGGGAGACGGGTGGAGGAAATGGAGGTTATGAATAGTGGAGGACACAGTCTGTTGGTTGTTAGGCGTGGGGTTGGAGAGCAGAGGGAAAAAGAAGGGGGTTCTCGAAGTTGAAGGAGAGTTTCGTCCCTGTAGAGGTCTGGGTGTCGCACCATTACAGCTCCACCCCTGTCGGCCGGCTATCTTTGATGATATCTTTGCGGCGTCGAAGACATCGAAGGGCTGATGTTTGTGTGTGTATGTGTGTGCGTGTATGTGCAAGTACGCATTGGTAGGTAAACAAATTCAGAGACACGTAAATATCTCACATATATGTCTGTATGTCTGTACGTATGCATGTATACGTAATGTCTATACACACTCATACGCACGCACACATATATATTCATTGATACATGTAAATATACATATATACACACACGTGTACACATGCATATATTCGTTTAAACGCTATTGAGCATTATTTCTTTCTACTCCATCAATTTAAAAACCTTTCGCATACATACGTATACACGTACACCTACACTCAGCACACACTCACACACACACACACACACACACACACACACACACACACACACACATTTTGTGCGCCTGTATGCGTGCGCGCCAGTATGTGTGTGTGTGTGTATGTGTGTACTGTTTTTATAAGTCGTTGCCAATGAAGTGTCTGAAACACAAGGAACTCCATAGCAGAAAATTAAGACTACTACATATAAGAAACTAAATTATTTTAGCGTGAAAAGGCAACGATCGTCTGCTTCATTGAAATCATTTACAGCGTCTCATTATGAATGTAAAACAGAACGAGACACACTAATCAATATGGCCGAAGGTATTTTTTTATCTGTTATGTGTATATCTATTTATTTTGATTCTTTATTTTTATTTGTTCTATTTTCATACTTATCGTCTTTTTCCTGTTATCTTCTCCAAAATTGTCTCCAATGAAGGAAGAGACCAGTTCTAACTCAGAAACAAGTCTCCTTGATTTGAAATTGGCTGATGTAAACTCTGTTCTCATGAACGCTGCTTGGAGACTTATTTAAATTCTTCCTCGAGGGGTTCAACCCAGCCACTAACCACCAGACAAAATCTTTCCTTTCTTTGAAGAAAGGCATTTCTTGAGATTTGTTGAGTCCATGTCTGAATGCACGAAAGTGTGTTTCCATATCTGCCAGCATGCATGTATGTAAGTGTATATTTTTAAGTGTCTGTGTTTGTCCCCACCAGCATCGCTTGACAACCGATGCTGGTGTGTTTACGTCCCCGTAACTTAGCGGTTCGGCAAAAATACACCGATAGAATAAGTACTAGCTTACAAAGAATAAGTCCTGGGGTCGATTTTCTCGACTAAAGGTGGTGCTCCAGCATGGCCGCAGTCAAATGACTGAAACAAGTAAAAGAGTAAAAGAGTAAATAATAATAATAATAATAATAATAATAATAATAATAATAATAATAACAATAATAATAATAATAATAATAATAACAATAATAATAATGATAATAGGCGGCGTGCTGGCAGAGACGTTAGCACGCCGGGCGAAACGCTTAGCGGTAGTTTGTCTTTACGTTCTGTGTTCAAATTCCGCCGAGGTCGACTTTGCCTTTCATCCTTTCGGGGTCGATAAATTAAGTACCAGTTCTGCATTGGGGTCGATGTAATCGACTTTATCCCTTTGTCTGTCCTTGTTTGTCCCCTCTATGTTTAACTCCTTGTGGGCAACAAAGAA
>NC_068982.1:58455867-58456815 GCF_001194135.2 Octopus bimaculoides | reverse complement strand
TCGACTGGCACCCTCCCCCAAAATTTCGGGCCTTGTGCCTAGAGTAGAAAAGAATACTACTACTACTACTACTACTACTTTACTTTTTACTTGTTTCAGTCATTTGACTGCGGCCATGCTGGAGCACCGCCTTTAGTCGAGCAAATTGACCCCAGGACTTATTCTTTGTAAGCCTAGTACTTATCCTATCGGTTTTCTTTTCCGAACCTCTAAGTTACGGGGACGTAAACACACCACCATCGGTTGTCAAGTGATGCTGGGGGGACAAACACAGACACACAAACATATACACACATACATATATACGACTTGCTTCTTTCAGTTTCCGTCCACCAAATCCACTCACAAGGCTTTGGTCGGCCCGAGGCTATAGTAGAAGACACCTGCCCAAGGTTCCACACAGTGGGACTGAATCCGGAACCATGTGGTTGGTAAGCAAGCTACTTACCACACAGCCTAATAATAATAATAATAATAATAATAATAATAATAGGGATAAAACTGAATGTGTACCTTGGATACTGAATTTCTATCATCTGCATAGAAGTGAGTGCGTGTGTGTGTGTGTGTGTGCAAGAATGGACGTCATTGCATACACTTTACAAGCTAAACTTCTTGGATGTTTTACATAATTTCACTGTACCTTTGATATTATATAGCAGTAACCTTTTGGTTAAACTTATTGTTTCCGTTTTTCCCTCCCTTTTTTCTTAAGATTGATACTGAGGCAGTTAGTCACGTAACGAAGTGCTCCAATAATTATTGGCAGAAATCTAAAACTATAGTTTGGGATGGAGTAACATCAGTTCGGTTGAGATGTTCTCTTTTTTTTTTTTTTTTTTTTGCCATTCACTGATCTTTAACATTATCCTCACATCTTCAGGGTAACTAAGTTCAGCTTTTGCACATAGTTTTTATATATCTATATCTATATATATATTATATATA
>NC_068982.1:58454262-58455194 GCF_001194135.2 Octopus bimaculoides | reverse complement strand
TATATATATACATGCATAAATATTCACATATATATATATACATACATACATGTATATATGCATATATATATATATATATATATATATATATATGTATGTATGTATGTATGTATATATATATGCATATATACGTACTCATGCATGCTAAACAACTGCAATATTGTGCATATTATTTTTACAGTTCCATTAATGGTTAGTTAGCGAAATTTCCTAATTAGCTGCGTTCGTTCTGGTTTTTGTTAATCCCAGCTTCTCAAGAGTGGTACTGAGGCAGTTAGTTACAGAACCAGATGCCTAAATAATTGCAGATATAAATCTATGGTTATAATCCGATTGCAGTAACTACAGATTTCTCATTAATTCGACATTATATTTATCACATATAATGATAACATTTTCTTTCATCTTTAATGTCTTGTGGACATCTGGATTCTAAAAATTTTGTGTTTGTATGCATTTATGCGTTTGTGAACCTTTTTGTATGTATTTATGCGTTTGTGAACCTTTTTGTATGTATGTATGTATGTATGTATGTATGTATGTATGTATGTATGTATGCGTGTGTGTGTGTGTGTGTGTGTGTGTATGCGTATGTGTGTATACCTGTATGTATGGATGTCATTGTTCAGTTTTATTTTATTTCAAGATTTCTTGCCAGTAGAGAAAGAGCCGGTTTCTAACCTAGATCCAAGGCTCCTTCATTGGAATTTCAACATCAACAACAGGGTATTTATGTATGTATGTATGTATGTATGTATGTGTGAAAGAATTCATCCATGGTCTGTATGTGTGTGTGTATATATATATATATATATAGATAGATAGATAGATAGATAGATAGATAGATAGATAGATAGATAGATAGATAGATAGATAGGTAGATATCTTTTTATTATAGCCACACAGGGCTAAATACAGAAAATGGACAAATT
>NC_068982.1:58447125-58447773 GCF_001194135.2 Octopus bimaculoides | reverse complement strand
TATACACATACACACACATATATACACTGTATATACGTATATATGTGTGTGGTTGGGTGGAAGCAGTTAAATTTGACGAACAATATAAATTCCAAGAGTGAAAACCATAAATAATATTTTAGATTTAAAATATCCAATCTACATTAAAAACATCTACGCCACAATGTGTGTGTGTGTGTGTGTGTGTGTGTGTGTGTGTCTGTGTGTGTGTATGTCTGTGTGTGTGTGTGTGTGTGTACGTATATATGTGTGTGTGCGTATATGTGTGTATATATGTTTGTGTATATGTATATATATATGTGTGTGTATGTGTATGTATATATATATATATATATATATATATATATATATATATATATACATACACACAAATACATACTTACTTACGTACATACATATACGTATATATATATCCATATATACATATATATGTGTATATATATGTGGTTATATATATACTTTCATATATGCATACATATTTACATATATATATATATACATGTACATATTTACATACTTATACACATACATACATATGTATATGTTTATTTTATATGTGTGTGTATAAATATACATATATGAATATATATATGTTTATTTTATATGTGTGTGTATAAATATACATATATGAATATATATATATATATA
>NC_068982.1:58439534-58446814 GCF_001194135.2 Octopus bimaculoides | reverse complement strand
ATATATATATATATATATATATACAGTGTACATTAAAATTACGAAGTGACATTAAAAATATCCAACTACATTAAATATATGATGCATGTAGCAACCTAAAATAAAATATATACCCAAGCCACATTAAAAATGACGAAGCTACATTATAAAAATATCCGATCTACATGAAAAACTTTATCAAACGACATTAAAACATCCCAGCTTTGTTAAAAGGGCCGAAGTCATATTGATTTAAAATATTTGCGCAAGGCCAGGCATTACAGGGGAAGGGTATGTCAATCACGTTGACCCCCAGTACTCAACTGGTAGTTGTTTTATCGACCATGAAAGCAGAAAAGGCAAAGCGGACCCCGCAGGTTCTGGTCGAAATGCCGTTAAGCATTTTGCCCGACGTAAGGACGGAAGATATATTGGGTCAAATTTTTGAAACAGCCAGCAATTTTGAGGATGGGCTTAAACAGATTACATCGACCCTAGTGCTCAACTGGTCATTATTTTATCGACCCCGAAAGGATGAAAAGCAAAGTTGACCTCGGCGGAATTTGAACTCACAACGTAAATGCGGATGAAATGCCGCTAAGCATTTCGCCCGACGTAAGGGTCGGAGATATATTTAAAATATTTTATAGGCGCAGACGTGGCTGTGTGTTTGAGAAGCTCCCTTGGCAACCACCTTATATATATAAGGTCCTCCCCGAGTCATAAGCTCATAAAGCCGTTTAGGACGTATATATTGATCCCTTGCCATGGGACGCTGGTCTATCACAGGATTACTCGCTTTTCTTAGGTGAGTTGTTTGGAGCAACGTAAAATGCAGTGATTTGTTCAAGAACACAAAGTGTCACCCGGTCTAGGAATCGAACTCACAATCTTACAATCGTGAGTGCAACACCCTAACCACTAAGCCACATACCTACACACACACACACACACACACACACACACACACAGTCACATACGTACGACATACATACTGACACACACACACACATATATATTGTATATATATATATTTAAATATATATATTTATACATATATATATATATATACATAAATATATATTTACATGCCAACAATGCCAATATGCATGTATATATATATGTATATATATATATGCATATATATACATGTATATATATATATATATATTTGCGTGTATATATATATACATATATATATATACATACATATACACATATACATGTACATATAACGTATATATTTACATGTTTGTGTGTGTGTGTGTGTTTATGTATTTATATATGTATGACAAGACAAGATAATTTCGACACCACACAGCAAAGAAGTGCACGAATTAAACCTATTTTCTCCATAAAATCGATTAAAATGAGAATGAAAGAGCCTGCTGGGATACCTCAAGGCAGATTAAGAGCGTTGAACTGTTTCATAAAATAGATTTTTTAAAACTAAGCCCAAAGAAACATTAAAAATTGTGGAAAACATTCTTCGGCTATAAATTTGAAGAGGGCACTTGAGTCTCTTGTTAGTATTTCGTGCTTCTGATCGTAAAGTCTTCGTTTCGATTCTTGAATTGGTCGGCAGTCTTTGATCAAGGCGCTCCATTTCTCAGTTTTTTCTTTCTTTTTTGTGTATTTTTTTTTTCAATATATATTTAGCTACAGTGGAAGCGCAATGGTCCAGTGGTTATGGCAGCGCACTCGTGGTCATAGGATCGCGGTTTCGATTCCCAAACTGGGTGTTGTGTGTGTTTATTGAGTGAAAACACCTAAAGCTCCACGAGGTTCCAGCAGGGGATGGTGGCGTACCCTGTTGTACTCTTTTACCACACTTTCTCTCACTCTTACTTCCTGTTTCTGTTGCGCCTGTAATTCAAAGGGTCAGCCTTGTCACACTGTGTCACGGTGAATCTCCCCGAGAACTACGTTAAGGGTACACGTGTCTGCGGAGTGCTCAGCCACTTGCACGTTAATTTCACGAGCAGGCTGTTCCATTTTACTATTATAAAGATTAAATTTTATGTTATATTTATAAAACTGTTTGTAAACCTATATAGTATAAAAATACGAGTTGATAACTAAGAATACGGAATATTTCGCCGTACTTGTTGAAGGGTTAACGAATGGATTATCAAATAACAATACAGAAACTGTATAGTTATTGATGCTTTCTTTCTTTATTTCTCTTTCAAGCTGTGCTGTAGATCGGTTCGATCTTGGACGGTTACAGCTGGAACCAGTTTTCTATGAGAAGTGGTTAGAGAGGTAGATATTGAAAGTGGTGTTCCACCACTATTTCTAGACAGGGAGAGACAAAGAGAAAACGGGAGAGAACGAGAGAGAAAGAGAGAGAAAGAGAGAGAGAGAGAGAGAGAGAGAGAGAGAGAGAGAGAGAGAGACCGAGTGTGAGACAGAAGAAGAACGAGGAGAAACCTCAGTACGAAGCTGGTATGTTTTTATCGAGCCTGTAAGAATGGAAGGTAAAAATTTACGTCAGCAGAAGGCCTGAACTAACAATGTAAGGCATTTTATCAGGCGATCGGGTGATTCTGCCAAGTCGCCTCCGTAGAGTCCAAGCATCGATAACATTTAGCCCTACACACAGACACACACACATACACAGAGCACACATTCAAACAAACACATATATACGTGTGTGTGTGTAAAATACATACATATATACACGTGATATTATCTCTCTCTCTCTCTCTCTCTCTCTCTCTCTCTCTGACTTTATATATATACAGACAAAGAGAGAGAGCGAGAGAACGGAGAGAGAAAGATGCATACTTTCATACATACACATGTGTATACATCTCTGTGTGTGTGCGTGCGTGTGTATGTGTGTGTGTGAGTATTTATAAATAGTATATTTATACATGTAATGTGTATAAGTGTGTGTGTGTACACGCACGCACACACACACATATATATAATGCATGCATACATACATACATACATAACATAACATAACCTAAATCACTTATACTAGACATTTTAATGTAAACAAAAATTTCCAGAGATTCGTGATTACATTTCAAAAATTCTTCCTGAAAAATAACCCTTTGCAATTATATCTTATATTTCAAAAGTTATAGGAATCTGTTTTTTTTAGCTGATAATGCATAATTATAAATTATAAAATTACATATCGTATAAAGTACATATGATAGCTCTGTCGTTTATTAGAAAGAAAAGAAAATGGACGATAGGTGGCAGTTGTAGTTGAGGAACACTTAAATGTCGTGGAGTATTGAGTTATGTCTGTTTACGTTCTGAGTTCAAATATGGTCGAGGATGACGTTGTTTCTCGAGTGAGCTTCTTACCATTCTCGGAAGTATAGCTTATTCTTACCTACAATGGTAATAACATAGATTTCTTCCATTTTCTTACTCTGATAAAGTATTTGAGTAAAATTATATTGTGTCCGACTGATTAAAATTCTATTTATTTGTGGAGCTGATGATAGCCCTGTATTTAAATTGATGTAATGATTGCATTGTTCAATTAAATGGAGCCGCTTGAAACGGTCGTACTGCATCACTTCTTGATATTCTGTTGCCTATTTTGATTATATATATTCGGTGTGCATTCAAAGCAATGATTAGTAATATTACGAAATCGGTATGCTTTTGAATCTTTGTAACAACTCACAATAATGACTTTTATTACCTTTATTCCTACCTCAGTTCATCTAATTGTATATATCTATCGTTACTCTTCATAAAAAGCCTTTATTTTTTTGATCTCCAATGTGCATTTTCGCTTTTTATTCTTCTTACCTTCCCCTTACATTTCCACGTGTAGTTTCTATTTTGCTTTTGTAACATATTTCTATTATATATATATATATATATATCGTTGTCACCTGCGTTGACCAATAGCATCCTATCCTAATATCCAGATGCCATCGAGGACTCGCCTCCTTAGGTTTTCATGAGCCGGACGAAATACGTTCGTTTCACGAACCTAAGAAACTTTAAGCTGTATAGAGCTGAATCTAACTCAACGTAAATAATATGAACTACAATTGTCCTTCCATTTTTATGCTTCATTGAACATATTTACCTCATGCTATACATAATTTTTGGACTTGTTAAATTGTTGTTATCTTTTAGAAATTGTTCCAAATTTTGTAATGGAAGAATGGAATATTATTAATTGATTAATTAACTAATTAATATATCAATGTCCCCATCCCAAGAGTATTCTAAAAGTCAGTCACATGTTTGAAGCAACTCGTGACCACGATCGACGTAATCCTAATCAACTGTTATAGATAGATAGATAGATAGATAGATAGATAGATAGATAGATAGATAGATAGATAGATAGATAGATAGGCGAGCGAGCTGGCAGAAACGTTAGCACGCCGGGCGAAATGCTTAGCGGTATTTCGTCTGCCGTTACGTTTTGAGTTCAAATTCCGCCGAGGTCGACTTTGCCTTTCATCCTTTCGGGGTCGATTAAATAAGTACCAGTCATGCATTGGGGTCGATGTAATCGACTCAATCCCTTTGTCTGTCCTTGTTTGTCCCTTCTATGGATGGATAGATAGATAGATAGATAGATAGATAGATAGATAGATGGATGGATGGATGTCACATGCTATTGGTATCTTATTGTTCAAAGATTGGTAACTAATAACGTCGCAAATTAATCATTTTGTAAAGAGAGCGATTAGCTTTCACCGTATATTGACTATTGAAAATAGTCCGATATTAAGACAGACAAGCCCCCTTTAATGGAAAACAAATGGGCATTAGTACGCGAACTAATACCCATTTCTTTTTCTTTTTCCTATTACGAGCTTTAGATGTCCCTATAAGACTATTTTCTGTAGCTAATATACTGTGAAAGCAAATAGTTCTATTTACAAAATTTCAAACGCTACCGTTTTCTAATTCACGCATAATTCGCGAATGATTTCGTGTATGAAGCCGAGGTGTGAAATCCATTAACAGTTTTCTTAATTAAAAGGAAATCTAATTGGAAAAGAAATAAACGAGGAAAGAAGGAAAACAGGAAAGAAAACGAAAAGGGAAGAATGTAACACACGTGTCTCAAAGCATATAAAAAAAATCTTCCGAAAATTGGCATTACAGCTAACACTACCATCAGGACCAACACCATCACGGGGGAGCTCTTCGTGGCTGGAAGATCTGCTAGAAATAGCAGTTAAATATGCCTTACATTACACATTACCGTTTAAAAAAATAGAATGGACAAGTGAGACGATGTAGGCTTAGATATAATGGTTGCAATCATGGATGTGTGATAAGCTTGACAAACGCTGTTGGTTTGTTTAAGCGGTATTTCGTCTGCCGTTACGTTTTGAGTTCAAATTCCGCCGAGGTCGACTTTGCCTCTCATCCTTTTGAGATCGATAAATTAAGTACCAGTTGCGTACTGGGGTCGATCTAATCGACTGGCTCCCTCCCCCAAAATTTCGGGCCTTTTGCCGAGAGTAGAAAAGAATAAGGAACTAGCGAGCCGGCAGAATCGTTAGCACGCCGGGCGAAATGCCTTGAGCCTAGAATAGAAAAGATAGATTTATTCGTTTCTTCCCAGCCCTCACCTATTACTCTGCCCTCCATCGCCAAATATCTGAAAATAGGTCGAATTTATTGAAATTTCAAAAACGGTGAACAATATTTGCAGAGGACGAACAGAGATACGAAATACGGCCGTGAAACACTATGATAAAAATATTTTTTTGTGTTAATTCGATTAACATTGGAAAGGATTTTTAAAAATGATGGTTGAGGGGAGGAGGGGAGAACGACTGAATTTATCTGACGGTTTGATATGATTCCTTGTATAAATCTGCTCTATAAAGAATGATGATTGATGACTAAACGATATGGTTTATTAAACTACCGCCGACACCAATATGATCTTCTTCTAGGTCCTGTCGAAGTTATTACCACCAAGGTTCATCACTGCCGCCACCACAACTACTACCACAAGGACAATCACCACCACAACGATAACCCACACCACAACTACCATCACAACAACTACCATCACCACTACTGCTACCACCACCACAACTACCATCACCACCACAACCACTACTGCTACCACCACCACAACCACTACTGCTACCACCATCACAACCACAATCACCACCAAACCACTACCGCTACCACCACTACAACCACAATCACTACCACCACCACAACCACCATCACCACCACAACCACTACTGCTACCACCACCACAACTATCACAACCATCACCAACATAACCACCACAGCCACCACCACCAATACAACGACATCCGCTACCACCACAACTACCATAACCATAACCATCACTGCAGTTACCAACATAATCCCGACCCCTAGGCGCCATGATAGCCACCACACATCACCACAGCAACCACATCTACCACTATGCCCAAACCACAACCACTACGATAGCCCCGCCACCAACAGATCCACCACCACCACAACAACAACAGCAACAACAAAAATTACCACAACCAATATGTCACGTCTCAGTCACCACCGCCAACCCTGCCTTCGTTACCATCATCACACAACCATCAGCAAAGCTACCACAACTACCATCGGTACCACCACACCACCACCACCACTACCATCCCCAACACCACCACTACCATCGCCACCGCCATTACTACCATCACTAAAGTCTTCAACATCAGATATCATTTCATTGAGCCCTTATTCCGATTCACTGATCATACTAGCTCCTTAAATTCTTTAAATCCATTTCCCCCGTCGGCTCCCAAAACCACCCACCACTACGTCAGTTTCCTCAATCAAACCCATGCAATTTCGACTCTCCCTTTCCTTTTCCCCCTTTTGTCAATACAATATCTTTCCATTGAAGACGCTGTTCCAAATCTCTTCTCAAGCGCACCATACAGCTTCCAAACCACTGGCTTCATTACGGCGATGATCGCTTCATCAATAATAATAACAACAGCAACACCCCTGCCACCACAAACACCATCATGCCGCAAACTGATACTACTACTTCTATCAACACCGCCACCTCCACCACCTCCACCACCAATACTGTTGATGGTGATATTTATATGTGTGTGTGAGTGTGTGTGTACTACTGACAATAATGATGATGGTGCTTGTATATGTGTATATATATATATGTGTGTGTATGTGTGTGTGTGTATGTGTGTGTGTGTGTGTGTGTATGCATGTACGTATGCATATATGTATTTATATATATATATGTATGTATGTATGTATGTACGTGTGCATGTACGTATGCATATATGTGTATATATATATATATATATATATATATATAT
>NC_068982.1:58436912-58439242 GCF_001194135.2 Octopus bimaculoides | reverse complement strand
AGAGAGAGAGAGAGAGAGAGAGAGAGAGAGAGAGAGAGAGAGAGAGAGAAGCACCTTGTTAAATGGAAATTTTGTTATTCAATGCGGCGCTGGTCTACCTTTGGCTTCAATTACAGCTTTAATACGTCGAGGAATTGGCTCATACGGGTTCTGAATGGTTATTAGGAGAATTTTGAGCCACTCTTCAAGTAAAACGCGTTTTAGCTCTTTCAAGGAAAATGGTAAAGAGAAGCAGCTCTTCATTTGCTGCTCCAACATGCACCATGAATGCTTCTTTGTATTGAGATCACGTGATTGTAGGAGCAAATCCAATTGGTCAGTTCAATCTTTAGCCCTTCATATCAATATTAAATAACAATATCCGTGTAAATTGGTGGATTATTGTCCTGAAAGATTGCACAACCATCAGGGAAGAGCGTTTGTAACATAGGTTGAACATGATCAGCCAAAATACTTAAACAATCCTTCGTGTTAATAACTAACAACCTAACAACAAAAGGGCCAAGCAAATACCTTGATATCGCTGCCCAAATCATCACAGCGCCACTTCCATGCTTTCCGATCGGAGCCAAACAGCCATGGTTGAATGCTTTTCTGGATTGTCTTGAGACAAACTTACTCCAAAGTGGAAAAGAAAGTGAACGAGGATTCATTAGAAAAGATGGCAGTGTTCCACTGAGCTTTTGATTACTTCTGATGTCTAAGCAACATTTTTTCCGCTTGTTGATGCTGAGACCAGAGATGATTAGTAATTTTATCGCTTTCATATATCCAAATTTAGGGAGCTCATTACGAACGATTTTGCCTGACATGGAATTGGCAAGGTGGTGGTTCAGCTCTCTTCTCACGTTGCTGCTGTAGTTCGATGGTTTTTGATATACGATACGTTTCGCTATTCTGTGGTCCCTCTCTGAGTGTTGCCTTCCGTCCAGAATTATGCTCGCCAGAACTAGATTTACCTTGGTTTTGAAATGTCAACATGTTTTTCGAGAACTGCACCTTTAGAAACATTAGCAATAGTAGCAAATCAATCTGCAACCATTTGCGTTCGAACAATTTGTACTCTTTGGCAATCAGAACTAATGGCTACGTAGAGCACCCTCGACATTTTGTTATTTGCTTGAGCCTTAGGGTTCATAAGGCTGAATACTCGATGTCCATTGCGTATACGTGAACGAGATCACATTTCCTTGAATGGGACATCGGTCTGTTCCAGGGTTGAAGGCAAATTTGAGTTTATTTGGATTTAAATTAAGAGCATAGAGAAGCGGAAAAAATGGCGCTAAGTATTTTGTCCGATTTAAAGCAAAACAATCGCCGACGTCACGCTGATACTGAAGATGATAGCGACGACGATGACGACGACAACGATGACGACGACGACGATGACGACGACGACGATGACGATGACGGTGACGACGACGATGGTGACGACGACGACGGTGACGACGACGATGGTGATGATAACTACATTCAGTGCTCAGCTGGAAGTTATTTTATCGACCCCCAAAAAGGATAAAAGTCAAAGTCAACCTCGGCGGAATTTGAACTCAGAACGTAAGGACGGACGAAATGCCATTAAGCATTTTCCCGAAGTGCTAATGATTCTGCCAGCTCGTCGCCTTTCGTTGACAGGCAGTCAGTTAATGTGGTAGTTCGACGCCGGAATTTTGCATAAGATTCAGCGTCAACCTATGTATCTCCAATATTGCAAATGGAGCATAAATTATGTTTATTAGATCCATAATCAGAAGACAAAACTTACTAGGATTAAGATTACTAATTAGTGAATAATTAAGTTTTCCTTAATTATGAAATAAGACTGTGATATAAGACGATTGACTAGAGAGACATGAAAGGCCACTAAAACGCAAAATTATAAATGCTTCAAAGTCACACAGAATAATTCCGGATTTCCAGCAACAATAATTCCGGATTTCCAACAACAATAAGCGCGTAGATTAAGCTAGATTAAATACACTGTACAGTCGTAAATGACCGCGTGGTAAGAAGTTTCCTTCTGAAATACATGGTTCTGGCTTCTGTCCACTGTGTGCCATCGTGGGCAAGTGTCTTCTACTATAGAGTCCGGCCGACCAAAGCCTTCTGAATGGAGTTGGTTCACGGAAACTGAAAGAAGCCCGTCGCAAAGGTTAAAACATATGAAATATCCAAGGGTATAGTTTTTCCTCTGAAAATATTATGCTCAGGTCATATAAATATAAATTTAATATTTACGAAGTATTAATTGAAAGAGCTGTAAGTGAAGATAATTAATTGGCTGTTGGTAATAAACAATTATTAGCTTCCCAATCTCCATTTTCTTTTTC
>NC_068982.1:58436167-58436583 GCF_001194135.2 Octopus bimaculoides | reverse complement strand
AATGTGCTTTTTATAGTAGTCTGACCTTAGAGTCCCTCATAGCGTGAGGCGTTATTGTATAGTAATGCCCTTATATAAATACAAATATATATTTCGGGAATAAATGATGGATTTTTTCCCTTATGAGGTTTTTTCACGCAAGCTACTTGATAAATTCTTGTAAAAGAATTCGTCCTATTATTGAATTTAAATATAGAATTATTTATATATGTATCTGTATATATATTTATATATACATATATACATATATATATATTTATATATGTATTTATATATATACTTATATATACATTTATATATACATATATATATATACATTTATATATATATTTATATATACATATATACATATATATATATTTATATATGTATTTATATATATACTTATATATACATTTATATATACATATATATAT
>NC_068982.1:58433383-58434160 GCF_001194135.2 Octopus bimaculoides | reverse complement strand
CCTCCCTCCCTCCCTCCCTCTCGCCTTCCTGCTCTCTCTTTCTACCTATATTTGTCTGACCATTATTACTAACCAAAACGTTTTTTCACGAACTGACCAGCTGAATAAATAACTGACTATCCACTGCCAATGACTAAAGACCAATAAAACAAAAGACAGAAATAGCTTCCATTTTAGCATTACCGAAATGCATTAAAGATTGGGCAGGTGCATTTAGTTGCATATATCTTGCACATTTCACCAAGCAAAGTTTTCTCTATATTTAGGATTCTGTTTCAGTAACATTTTAAAATACGCCAGAGTTAAAAATGTTTCCAAATGGCTTGATCCGAGGTTGTATGTTCAAACTAAAACATCGTGGAAAATCCATATTTTTTTTTTTTAATGTATTTAACTATACTCGCATTGTGTATTTGGTTGTGTTGTTAAAAGAATCACTTTGCAGCCACGTGATTGATTTGGGGTTTGGTTCCACTTCGACAACAGTCCAGTGCTTTGTGATGGAATTTGGAAGACAGAAACGGGAAAAGCCCATCGTGTATGTATGTGTGTATGTATGTATGTATGTGTGTATATATATATATATATATATATACATACATACATACATACATACATATATATATATATATATACTAGCATAAATACCCGGCGTTGCCCGGGTTAAAGAGAATAATGAAATCTAAAAACGCCGTCTAGACTACGCATCATCTTTATATATAGAGATGTATATACACACACGCACCCAAACACACGTATATATATGTATATCAATAT
>NC_068982.1:58430622-58431201 GCF_001194135.2 Octopus bimaculoides | reverse complement strand
TATATATATATATATATATATATATATATATATGTATGTATGTATGTATGTATACACACGCATGTATGGATATGTGCCTGTCTTTGTGTCTGCGTGTCACTCCGCCTCGGCGCTTGACAACCCGGTCTTGGCTTGTTCATGCTCCCATAACTTAGAGGTTCGGCAATGGAAACGGACAGAGTAAGTATTGCGGGAAAGGGGTATCAATCTGTCCGACTAAACCCTTGAAGTTGTCCCCCAGAAATTTCTGCATTTCAATAACCGAAACAAGTATTACATAATATAAGTATGTATGCATATATATATATATATATATATTATAATTATGTCCATAATTATAACAAGGGATTGGCTATAAGCCTCTCTACACGCTAGAAATAGACGCCAAAAGACCCTAATACCACCTTAAAAACTCCCAAAACGTTTTGGACTTTTTGAGGTGGTATTATCATCTTTTGGCATCTATTTCTAGCGCGTGGAAAGGCTTATAGCCAATCCCTTGTTATGATTATGTATACAATTATTATAATATTTGTAAAATTCACCTGAAAGGTTTTTATTTCCGCGCTGGTCCCTTGG
>NC_068982.1:58428984-58429828 GCF_001194135.2 Octopus bimaculoides | reverse complement strand
GTGGAGACACGTGGCTTAATGGTTAGGGTTTCTAGGTTCATAATAGTACGATTGTGGTTTCGATTCATGGACCGGGCGACACGTTGTGTTCTTGAGCAAAACACTTCATTTCGCGTTGCTCCAGTCCACTCAGCTGGCAAAAGTGAGTCATCTTGAGAGGGATTAGCGTCCCATCCAGGGAAGAATATGTGCGCCACTGACACCCAAAACCGGCCCCGTGAGTCTACATAAGTCTGGAAGGGCGTTATCCTTTCTTATTCTAAACACACACACACACGCACGCAAGCATGCGCGCGCGCACACACACACACACAGAGTAACAACAGAAAAGACAATAATTTACCATTCTTCGTCAGATACACTTTTTTCATTCCCTCTCTCTCTATCTCTCTCTTTCTCTTTCTCTCTCTATCACTCTCTCTCTCTATCGCTCTCTCTATCGCTCTCTCTCTCTCTCTCACACTGTCATTCTCTCTCTCTCTCACACACATTCCCTCTCTCTTTCTTTCTCTCACACTGTCACTCTCTCCCTCTCTCTCACACACATTCCCTCTCTCTCTCTCTCTCTCTCTCTCTCTCTCTCACTGTCACTCTTTCTCTTTCACACATTCCTTCTCTCTTTCTCTCTCTCTTTCTCACAATTTCTCAATCTTTTCACTCTCCCTTTCTCTCTTTCTCTCTCTCTCTCTCACTTTCTCTCATTCTCTCTCTCTCTCTCTCTCTCTCTCTCTCTCTCGCAATCCCCCTCTCTTTCTTTCCTCTCTTTCTCTCTCACTCTCTCTTTTTCACTTTCTCCCCATCTCCCCATCTCCCCATCTCCCTCTCTCCCTCTCTCTCTCTCTCA
>NC_068982.1:58426124-58427022 GCF_001194135.2 Octopus bimaculoides | reverse complement strand
TTTACATATATGCACATACACATACACACGTATTAATAACACCTACGTTTAAAAAGCTCCACTCGTTTTGTATTTTTCTTGTATTGTTCATGCTCATTATATATATATATATATATATATATATATTTATATATACATACATATATACATATATATGTATGTATGTATTATTATATACGTATATGTGTGTTTGGTATGTGTTGGTTTGTGTATGTATGAATGTATGCATGTATGTCTACATATATGTATGTATGTATGTATGTATGTATGTATGTATGAATGTATGTATGAATGTATGTATGCATATATGTATGTATGTATGAATGAATGAATGTATGTGTGAATGTACGTATGTATGTGTACATGTATGTTTGAATGTATGTATATATGTATGAATGTATGTATGAATGTATGTATGCATGTATGTGTGTGTGCATGTATGTATGCATGTATGTGTGTATGCATGTAGGTAAGTGGATAGCATAGATACACACAGCCCGCCATTTGCACTAATAACGATGAATAAGAAATATTTTCGTACGAAATCTTAGAATTCAGGTTAAAACCGTTTCTGCGCCTTTTAGTTCCATCGACCCAGATAACGCCTGCATCACACTCTTCGCTTTCGTTTTCCCAGCCAAAACCTGCGTAACTACCCTTACTTCCATTCACGCTACCCCACTCGCAGTTTTTGAATATCCACCCTCAGCTTTAACCCCATCCATCCTGCCTCTGTATCTATATCCGTATTCTTCCCCCAAAAGCATTTCCAACCAGACAAACCTTTCATTTAACCACACATACACACATACACACGAGGGCAGGTTAACCCACGCACTCATGCACCCGTACACGGAAATACACCACACCAACACACAAGCACATATACATATATATA
>NC_068982.1:58422750-58423290 GCF_001194135.2 Octopus bimaculoides | reverse complement strand
GTACGCATATAAACTTAGATAGATAGATAGATAGATAGATAGATAGATAGATAGATAGATAGATAAGACAGACAGACAGACAGACAGACAGACAGACAGACAGACAGACAGACAGACAGATAGATAGATTAGAGACAGACAGACAGACAGATAGACAGCCAAATAAGTTTCTTTATTAGCCACACAAGGCCGAACACAGAGGGGACAAAATCCAATGTAGAGCTTTTTTTTTGGAAATAGAATAAAAGAAGAACACGACAGAGGAATCGACGTAAGCTTAAATAATATACCGCGATAGGTGAACCGCGACAGGTGAACCGCGATAGGTGAACCGCGATATGGTGACGGATTACTGTATACATGTGTGTATATATTTCGTCTCCATGTTTTCTCGTGTCCATACATTTTTTGAACTGTCTTCGCCCTCACCACCTTTCCTGAAGTTTCACTGCCTTTCTTTTTCTATCCCTTCTCTCACCCTCTCTTTTGATCTCTCTCTCTCTCTCTCTCTCTGTCTCTCCCTCTCTCTCTCTCTCTCTC
>NC_068982.1:58422138-58422740 GCF_001194135.2 Octopus bimaculoides | reverse complement strand
ATATATATATATATGTATACTATCCTACAGACACTTATCGTAAGCCCGAAACGTTTAACCACTGCCACAATCACCGGAGCAACCTCATCACAGCAAGCGCCATCAGCGGCACGATCACATAGCCACCATCACTTAGCAATCACCATCACTTCACCATCACCGTCAGATAAACATCTTTAAAAACGACATAAACAAGAAAAGCCATCTTAAAATCTTTTAAACTATTGCAATATTTTTTAACTAATGCTGTTTAAACTACTTTTACGTAGAAATATTAAAAACATTGCGAAAACTGACGATGCTAAGATAAAAACAATTTGTCATATATTAATAACGACAAAAGTTTTTAAAAATAGAAGTTGCAATTTCACTTTGATAATAATAATAATAATAATAATAATAATAATAATAATAATAATAATAATAATAATGATGATGATGATGATGATGATGATGATGATGATGATGACGATGATCATGATCATTTATTATTTCCTGATTTCTTTTATTGGCCACAAACATCCAAGACATGGAGTTGCAACAGAAAAAAAGAAAGTGGAGTTTTCATCGATCAAAGAGTGACACAAGGAGGAGGAGGAGGA
>NC_068982.1:58420888-58421680 GCF_001194135.2 Octopus bimaculoides | reverse complement strand
GGAATTTGAACTCAGATCCTTTTCTTCTCAAGGCACAAGGCCTGAAATTTGTGGGGAGGGGGTCAGCCGATTAGATCAACCCCAGTACGCAACTGGTACTTAATGTATCGACCACCGAAAGACTGAAAGGCAAAGTCGACATCGGCGGACAAGACGGAGGAAATGCCACCATGGATTTTTGTCCGAAGGCGCTAACGAGTCTGCCAGCTCGCCAACGGCAACAACAACAGAAACTGCAACAACACATATGACAAGCACAATATCAGCAACAACAACAATAATACTAATATAACTTTTAATGGCCACAAGGACCCATAAATACGTACAACAACGATTTACAAAATTAGATTATCGCGACGTGAGGATTGATATAAAACTTGAGATGTGTTAAATGAGTAGAAAAG
Organism: Octopus bimaculoides; assembly: GCF_001194135.2. Lineage (NCBI taxonomy): Eukaryota > Metazoa > Mollusca > Cephalopoda > Octopoda > Octopodidae > Octopus > Octopus bimaculoides. The sequence continues at coordinate 58,421,276 of NC_068982.1, read as the reverse complement.
AAAACATACATAAAATGTAAATAAGGAGGTTAAAAATTTGATAGAAAAGCTTGGATTTAGAAAGACAGACAGACTGACTGACTGACAGATAGATAGATAGATAGATAGATAGATAGATAGATAGATAGATAGATAGATAGATAGATAGATAGATAGATAGATATGATTGACCGGTGACTGAACACTATTCAATTTTTTTTCTCCGTGTTTTTCTCCTTGTCTCCGTATTCTTTCTGTTGAAGAGCGTAGCTCGAAACGTCAAAGACTTTCCGTATTCCCGAGCGTCATACTAATATATCTTTTTGTTATTTACACCACCTGTCCTCGTCTGTTGTTATTATTTGTATATTCTCCCATAGATAGATAGATAGATAGATAGATAGATAGA
>NC_068982.1:58418068-58419249 GCF_001194135.2 Octopus bimaculoides | reverse complement strand
ACCACCAACGAAACAATTTTAAAACATTTAAAAACAGATGCAAAAAACACACGCACACACACACACTCTCTCTCCCACACACATTCTCACACATTCTCTTTCACACACACACACTCTCTCTCTTTCTCACACTCACAGCCACACACTCTCTCCCACACGCAGCCACACACTCTCTCTCTCTCTCACTCTCTTTCCCACTCACACACACACACTCTCTCCCACACACAGTCATACACTCTCTCTCTCACTCTCTTTCTCTCGCTCACACACACACATAAACTCTCTCACTTATCACACACGCAGCCACACACTCTGTCTTTCTCACACACGCACACACACTCTCCTTCTCTCCCACACACAGCCACACACACACTCTCTCTCTCTCACTCTCTTTCTCTCTCATACACACATACACACATTCACACATTCTTTCTCACACACACAGCCACACACTGTCTTTCTCACACATCCACATACACTCACTCGCTCTCGCACACACATTCATACACACTCTCTCTCTCTCTCGCACACACATTCATACACACTCTCTCTCTCACTCTCTTTCTCTCTTACACACACCCACCCATACACATTTTCTCTTTCTCACACAAACATTCACACACACTCACATACACACACAGTCTCTCTCTCTCTCTCACACGCACTCATGCTTTCTCTCTTTTTCTCTCTCCCTCACGCACACACACATTCACCCCATTCACACACACTCTCTGTCTCACATACACACACACACACGCTCACACACACACGCACACACACGCTCACGTACACACACATATACACGCTTACACCCACATATAGCTACGCCTTCACACACATACACTTCCTCAGACCCACACACACACACACGACTAATGGCGTGTGGAAAAAGATATGCAGAAATGCAGCAGCCTCCACGCGCAAATGCGTATACTCGTACGCACACCTAAAAACATGCATTAAAATGCTTACACTAATGTACGGCACAGATACTACGTACACACATATACACATACACCGGGCGCATACGCTACACACACACACACACACACACTAATACAAACCCTAATACACACCACAGACATGAGTCGCACGCATGCGCGTGAATACGCGCAAATACGCACGCAGGCAAAAGTTTTTATACAAACTATGTTTGTGTGTGTGTGTATGTATATATATAT
>NC_068982.1:58414869-58417118 GCF_001194135.2 Octopus bimaculoides | reverse complement strand
TATATATATGTATGTATGTATATGCTTGTGTGTATATATATACACACACACACACACACACGCACAAACACACACAGAATCACTCAAAATCACACACAATCACTCAAAAATAATATGTAGAATTTGTAAACAGGCATCAAATAAATTAATAATGGATAAATCGCATGTAAAGTACAAAGGGGAAATTTATAACACAGGTAAAACATGACAAAAAAAACAATCTCACGTAAAACACATAAAACAGACACATAAAATATACGAATAACATGAAATATACTTTAAATGCACGTGTAAAACAAAATATTCACGAAAGTAGCAGAAAACACATATAACGCGCAAATTTCATACAAAACCTATATGAAATACATGCACTCTTCGTATGAAATGTATGCAAAAACCCAGAAAGTCTAACACTAAATATACATTAAATATACTCAGACACACAAAATACACGAAATGTATATACATCACGCACAAAATACATAAAACAGACAAAAGCACATATAAAAATCATAAAAAGAATATGTAATATACACATAAACACACGAAACGTTCATATTAAATACAAACAAACACACAAAACGACGGTATATATTATAAAATACACGCATGACAAACTTATGCGCACATCACACAAAGGTATATATAGATGTTTTCGATCTAGTTTGGATTCTTTGCCATCAAATTTGAATACTTTTCCATCAAATTTGATTGCAAAGAATTCAAACTAGATCGGAAACATCTATAATTTATGGAAAGACATTCATAAAATACAAGGTATCCGGGCTAAATTTGACAGTTTGCCAAAGAGGAAAAGAAAACACAATATCTCGTTCAAGAATAAAAATTAAAATTATCAACTAGATTATGGATAGGAGATAACAGTTTATTTCCAGCAGGGGCCCTCAGCTTCCCCCACAGCCTAAAGACGGTTCCGGGGCCTGGCGTTTGCGTTCCCTATTGTGTCCCTAGGAAGGTCTTCGAACGCCTCCGTGATCTTGGCCACCAACTTGGCTTTGGTGTTTCTGGCGGCAGAACGGTTGGTGTCTTTCCCAACCGTGCCCCATGCATAGAAATCTATGGGATTACAAGCGGGGGAATTAGAACGCCAGAAATTAGGTCTGACGAAGTCGTAGAAATTCTCCGACAACCACTTCTGACCCTTTTCGATGATAAGACAAGGAGCTGAACCCTGCTGTCACACATATGGCCTTTCAGCAGCAACCATCTCCGATCAGGGTTTCACCACAGTCTCCAGCAGTTACGCGTAGCCGTCTCTATTAAGCCTAAGGCCCTGTTCAAAGGTGTGGGGATGAATTCCGACGTGCAGACGCAGTCGCAACGTCTGCTGTGTCCCTTCCGGCTGACCACGGCTTCGTATTCTCCATGATAGAGAGAGGGGGGAGATAGATAGATAGATAGATAGATAGATAGATAGACAGACAGACAGACAGACAGACAGACAGACAGATAGATAAACAGACAGACAGACAGATAGACAGAGAGAGGGGAGATAGATAGATAGATAGTTAGATAGATAGATAGATAGATAGATAGATAGATAGACAGACAGACAGACAGACAGATTGACAGACAGACAGACAAACAGACAGACAGATAGATAGACAGATAGATAGATAAATAGATAGACAGACAGACAGACAGACAGACAGATACATTTCTTTTATTAGCCACACAGGGCTTTACACAGAGGGGACAAACACAATGTAGAGCTTTTCTTTTGGGGAGGGGGGGGGAGAAAGAGAAGATAGATAGATAGATAGATAGATAGATAGATAGATAGATAGACAGACAGACAGACAAACATGCGTGTTGGTTAGATTGACAGAGAATGAGAGACATGCAGGCTTACAGCCAAACTAATCAGATAAATTGAAATGCAATAAGAGAAAGGTAAAAAAAAAATACGAATAGAATACAGAAACTAAACTGGAAATGATGCACATCTAATATTAAAATGGTTGATATTTAATTTATATGATGGTATGGATGTGAGATATCTAATTTATGTTCATGTTTATTAAAGTTCTCGGGAACATATCAAATATATGCGTGTGTGTGCGTGTATATATATACACACACACACACACACACACACACACATATATATATATATATGTATATACATACATACCTTTATACATGAATGTGTGGTTGCGTATGTGCTTGTGTATACAAAGATAGAAACAGAAAGATGTTTGAATAAATACGTGTGTATATATATATAT
>NC_068982.1:58411669-58414141 GCF_001194135.2 Octopus bimaculoides | reverse complement strand
TATATATATATATACGTACATACACCCCCAGATGGATGGTTAGACAGATGAATGTGTATGTGTGTATGTACATAAATACTGACGGGTGCATGTTTATTCATATATCTAAATGTATTTATTAAAGATTATGATAACTAATTAAGATGCATATATCAAAGTGTTTTACAGCGTGTAGATGTATCTAGATATACACACATATACATACATATATATATATATATATATATATGTATGTATATGTGTGTATATTCAAATGTACAATATTGACATATATTTCTAATAAAGGCGCCATTTTACAAAATGAGAAAAAAATCTCAAACGAACATAAATTAATCATACGCGCGCGCGCGCATAAACACACGTACACTCACATACATACATCTGCGTACAATATATTATGTGTAATAATGTCCATTTGTAATATATAACAAACATACATACATACATACAGTGACGCGCGCACACATACAAGAAGAAATATGCCGAAGAATGTTTTCCTGATGAAGAGAATTCGATAACCACGTGGTTTCAATTTCGATCTCACAGTGCAGCATATTGGGGTCCATAACTTTTACTATAGCTACATATTGGCAAATAGTTTATGACTGGAAACTATACGGAAGCCCTGTGCTCATATATATGTGTTCGTGTATGTAATAAAGGCAGTAATGAAGGAATGAAAGGGCAGCAGTAAGAGGGAATACAGCCAGTACATCAGCCCCGCCGCCGCCATCGCCAAAGCTTATGTAGCAGCAACGATATAAACGCATCCACCCACCGCCACCACCTCTGTACATGTAGTACAAGGCGTCCGCCTCGCGCACGAGTGCGGGTACATGCATGCGAACGCTGTAGATTGACTGAAGTAAGCACCCGGAGAAACCATCTCGTTTGGACGTTTAAGTGCTAAAATAAGTAGATTATTTCGCTTGACGAAATTTCGTCAGCACCGGGGAATTGAACTGTTGTATCACATACTGAAACTGCGTGGTGCCACGATACCAGCGGATTGGACGGTTGTATCACGTTGAAATCTCGCGGTGCCACGGTCCTGTCTGCCGGTGTATATACATGTGTACTTGTGTGTGTGTGTATATGTGTGTGATATTTGTGTGTGTGTATGTGTGTATGTTGTGTATGTGTGTGTGTATGTGTGTATGTTGTGTGTGTGTGTATGTTGTGTGTGTATCTGTGTGTTGTGTGCGTGTTGTGTATGTGTGTGTGTGTGTGTGTATCTGTGTTCGTCCCCACCACCGCTTGACAACTGGTGCTAGGGCGTTTACGTCCCCGTAACTTAGCAGCTCGGCAAAAGAAACCGATAGAAAAATTACCAGGCTTTAAAACAATAAGCACTGAGGTTGATTCATTCGACTAAAAATTCTTCAAGGCAGTGCCCCAGCATGGCCGCAGACTAATGGCTGAAACAAGATAAAAATAACACATAAACGATATGTGTGTATATGTATGTGTTCTTGTGTGGGCATTTACGTGTACACGGGGTTTTAAAAACCGGTGTTGTTTGAGTTGTGTTCTTCCTTTTATATCATAACGTAGTGTTTCGTCAATAAACATGGGTCGATAAAATACAAACAACTGATACAATAAGTATTTGAGTTCAATATGATCGACCACGCGGTTGTTGGGCGCGATCCTCCATCGCTAAGGTACAATGGATGAAACCAGTAAAATATTCTTATCTACTCTATGCACAAGGCCCGAAATTCAGAGGGAGGGAGCCAGTCGATTAGATCAACCCCAATACGCATCTCCCGAAGGAGATGAAAAGCAAAGCCGACCTCGTCGGAATTTGAACTCAGAACGTAAAGACAAACGAAATACCGCTAAGCATTTTCCCCGGCGTGCTAACGTTTCTTATTTCTTTATTGCCCACAAGGGGGCTAAACATGGAGGGATCAAACAAGGACAGACAAAGGGATCAAGTCGATAACACCGACTCCAGTGCATAACTGGTACTTAATTTATCGATCCTGAGCAGGGTTGTGTGTTGTGTTCTTGAGCAAGACACTATATTTCACATTGCTCCAGTTCACTCAGCTGTAGAAATTAGTTACAACGTCACCGATGCCAAGCTGTATCGGCCACTTTGCCTTTCCCTTGGATAACATCAGTGGTGTGGAGAGGGGAGGCTGGTATGCATAGGCGACTGCTGGTCTTCTGTAAGCTACCATTTTCGGACTTGTGCCTTGGAGAGTAACTTTCTAGGTGCAATCCCATGGTCACTCATGGCCGAAGGAGGTCTTTACCCTTTACATCAAAACTATATATATACATATATATATATATATATATATATATATAAAATATACAAGAAATGAGGGCAGGGAATCGTCAATTAATAATAGAATTAACAATTAACAATTTTGCCAAGTAGTTCAGTATGAAATAAACCTTTATCGGTAAGACCATTTATCATCATAAATATAAGGGATTAGCAATTGAGTTGCTTCTCCA
>NC_068982.1:58407592-58408198 GCF_001194135.2 Octopus bimaculoides | reverse complement strand
TGTGTGTGTGTGTGTGTGTGTGTGTGTGTGTGTGTGTGTGTGTTTGTGTGTGTGTGTGTGTGTGTGTGTGTTATTACCTACACACAAACAAACATATAACACCTGCAGAAGTGAAATATTTCGTATTTTAAGTGTCATGTTGTCAACTACAGAAAACAGTAACTTCCGTGAGAGAAATCATGTTTTCTCGCTCTAATGGAAATTGTTGCTGGTATAGTGTTTCATACTTTTCTTCACCGAAACCATTTTGTTTTTGTCATTTTTTTTGCGTATCTTTCTTAACGTTTGCTTTTAAGTAAATGTCTGTCTCTTGTATACACAACAAACACCGCTGTATCAGATAACCACACACACACACACACACACACGCGCGCGCGCATACACACACGACCAAATACTTAAGCGTTACAGCATTGACTAATTATCTTTTCGTATTTCTATCTCGTTGAATGTCTTTCCATTTCTCAATCTTTCTAGCAATATCTATCCATAAGCATCTTTTTTGCTTAATATAAATGCGCGCCATGCGTACGCTTGTGAAAGTCTATCATTGTGTGAGAAAGAGTGAGACTATGTGCCTGTGTGTGTTAGTCAGTATGTCGCTAT
>NC_068982.1:58404942-58407392 GCF_001194135.2 Octopus bimaculoides | reverse complement strand
TATATATATATATATATATATATCAGTCTTTCTGTCACAAGCAAATATTATAAATATTTTTTTTTATTTCTATATATATTAAGGTATATGTTGTCTATCTATCCGTCTTTTTATCGAGCTATCTACCAGTCTATCTATCTATTATCCATTCATCCATCGACTTATCTATCTATCTACCTATCTATCTATTTATCTATCTATCTATCTATCCATCAATCTATTTCTCTGTGTATCCATTTCTCTGTCTCTATACCCACCTTTCTATCTATCGATTTGTTGTTTTATCTATCCATCTACATATCTATCATTCTACCTGTAAAAAAATAGATCTATCTATCTATTACTCATATATTTATCGATCAATCTATCTAAGTATTCATCTATCTATTTCTCTATATCTCTACACATCTCTATATCTCACTCTCCCTCTGTCTGTCTGTCTCTATCTATCTATCGATCGATCTAACCATCTATCCATCTATCTATCTCTCTATCTCTATCTCTATCTCTATCTCTATCTCTCTCTCTCTCTCTCTCTCTCTCTCTCTCTCTCTCTCTCTCTCTCTCTCTCTCTCTCTCTCTCACTATCTATCTATCTATCTATCTATCTCTCCATCTATCTGTCTATCCATATAAAAAAAACTACGTATTTATCTGTATGTTATTATATATCTGAGCGCCTATTAGTATTTCTGCAAATACTCAGAGCTTTAGACTTACAAAAGTATATATATGAATGAGGAGGGTGAATGTATGTGTTTATGTGTGTCTTAGTGTGTGTGTATATGGGTTTGTGAAGGGGGACTTATGTGTGTATATGTGTGTGCACACACGCTCACACACGCTCACTCACGCACATACACACATACACCCACATATACATACATACATACATACATACATACGGATACGTGTAATTTACATAGATAGGGAGACACAGAAAGAAGCAGCAGATAAATTGAATTATTAATAGGGAGACACCATATATACCTATGTATAGGCGTGGCTGTGTGGTAAGGAGTTTGCTTCCCGACTATATGAGAAGTAACGACCGTGTAATGTATAAAGTCTGATGAAGGATTAGAGATCGGAAAGCGCTCACTTAGCCTACTAAACCTAGAACTAGCAATAAGATCACACACAAGCCACATGCCAACAGTAGGTCCCGGATCTTTGGGGTTTGACGGGCAACATTTGTTTTCTTAACGAAACACTTTCAATCTTGGGACACTGGTAGAATGTGTCATATAAAACAACTTCTTCTCTTAACCTTCTTAACAAAAAATTGTACATCGCAAGTTATTTCATGTTAAAGTTGTCGTATTTCTGTAATTTCAACCAATCACTGACGTCTATTCAGCTGAATACAGTTACTGCTGTTCGGTGTCAAGTGTATTATTCCCTGTTTAATTATATCATTATTCACTAGTAAGGGTTTAGGGTTTTAGAGTTAGGGTTCGGGTTTTAGGGTTAGGGTTAGGGTTAGGGTTATGGTTATGAGTTATAGGGTTAGAGTTAAGGTTATGGCAAAAATAATCATAACCCTAACCGTAATCCTAAAACTAACCCTAACTCTAAAACCTGAACCCTAACCCTAAAACCCTAAAGCTAAAACCAAGAGTAACACGGGTAGTTGTTGTTGACAAACAACGGGACTAATTTTATTCAAGGGAAAAGATCCCATGACATCATTACGGCATTAATTGTTTTCACCTCAATAGACGTCAGTGATTGGTTGAAATTACCGAAATACGACAATTTTTTACATAAAATAACTTCGAATACAAAATCTTCTATCTGTTCTATACCACAAAATATACAAATATTCGAAGTTTGAAAGTGTTTCGGTACCAAAAACACTACAAAAAAAATGTTGCCCGTCAAACCCCAAAGATCCGTAGGTCCCCTCTATATTTCTACCTATCTATCCATCCATCCATCGATCTACCTATCTATCCATCTATCTACTGAGCTAATCTAGCTCTCGAAAACCTCTAAACATCTTAACTTTTAACTCTTGATATTTTGTACTATCTATCTATCTATCTATCTATCTATCTATCTATCTATTTACCTATCTATCTGTCTATCTGTCTATCTATCTGTCTATCTATCTGTCTATCTATCTTGTCAACAGCCACTAAATGGAGGGCTGGGTGCTGAGACTGCGACATCTCCAGCGCTTCCTAGACGACGGTGAACAGGTGTGGTCGTCGTTTGCGCGGTGCGCTTTCCCGCAGCTCGTCTCCTTAGCCGAACTGCAGTCGTGGATTAAACAGAGACCTAGGCTCGGCGAATGGCACCGCGAGTGTCGCGTTGCTCTCAAGCAACTCTGCCGTCCGGGACCAATCTTGTGCAACTTTGATTCCACAAAAGCGTTCTATAGAGGATTAGTGGAGGGGAGGTGCGACGACGATCTCGGGCAGAATCTGGGCGTCGACGAGGAACAC
>NC_068982.1:58399615-58402048 GCF_001194135.2 Octopus bimaculoides | reverse complement strand
ATATATATATATATATATATATATATACAGGCGCACGTGGGCGTTACGGCTAGAGCAATGCAAATTTCCATTTTATTTACTGTACATACATATATGTATATGTGTATATAGATAGATAGATAGATAGATAGATAGATTCATACTTACCCATCCAGGAAGAGGGGAATGTAAATTTTGTAACCGGATTAGTTATCTTGAAGTATTTAATTCCGTCCCTCGACGTTCCGGCTTCAAATCCCACACGGTATCGACTTTGTTTTTCATCCCTCTGGGGACAATCAAAATATATTTCAACATGTACGTTTACTGGTTTATTGATTTTAAATGTTTATAATGTCACCGTGTATTAAATATAATATGTATATTCTAATATATTGTTTATTATGCATACATGTGTGGAGTCTCGTGGCTTAGTGGTTAAGGCGTTGGATTAATGGTCGTAAGATTGTGGTTTCGATTTCTGCACTGGACGATGGGCAAAAACGCTTCATTTTACATTGCTTCACTTCACTCAGTTGCCGAAAATGTGTGTAACCCTGCAACAGGACGCATTATCCTACATCACAAGGCTGGGGTGGGGGAGTCGGTATATACCACACAGCATTCGGTGACCCGGTCTATGGTTTGGTAAAGACATTTGAGCCTTGACGCTTATTCTCTTACTTCTTTCAGTCATTTGACAGCGGCCATGCTGGACACCACTTTTAGTCGAACAAATCGACCCCAGGACTTACTCTTTGTAAGCCTAGTATTTATTTTATCAGTCCATTTTGCCGAACCGCTAGGTTACGGGGACGTAAACACACCAATATCGGTTGCCAAGCGAAGGTGGGGCGACAAACACAGACACAAAGACACACACACACACACACACACACAAACATATATATATATATATATATATATATATATATACGACGGGCTTCTTTCAGTTTCCGTCTACCAAATCCACTCACAAGGCCTAGGTCGGCCTGAGGCTATAGCAGAAAACACTTACCCAAGGAGCCACGCAGTGGGACTGAACCCGGAACCAAGTGGTTGTAAAGCAAGATTTTTACCACACAGTCACGTCTGCGCCGGGCGAAATGCTTAGCGGTATTTCTACGTTCCCAGTTCAAATTCCGCCGAGGTCGACTTTGCCTTTCAACCTTTCGGTTACGCGCTGGAGTCCATGTAATCGACTTAATCCCTTTGTCTGTCCTTGTTTGTCCCCTCTATATTTAACCCCCTGTGGACAATAAAGAAATATATATATATATATAAATTTGGAAACGACATGATGTACTGCTTGGTATTTGCGCTGGAAGCTCCAATACGAACATTTCAGAGTGCTTGCGTGTCAATCTGAGAATTGTGTAATCTGAGCACATGTACTGAGAGTGATGAAAATCAAACATCCAGTCGACATCATGTTGTTTGGAGTGATCATTAGTGTTATGCCTCCATTCATCTTCTCACACAGCTTCACACGCAACATAGAGGCCTACATCAAGTGCCTGGAGGAGGTAGTGTTGCCCTGGGTCAAGAGGGTGGCTGCTGGAAGACCCTGTCTGGCAACAGGACTCTGCACCATGCCACACAAGCAGGAGAACCCAGTCATGGCTGTCAGACAATGTCTGCGACCACATCACCCCTAACATCTGGCCACACCTTACTCCCCAGACTGCAACCCCTTGATTATTATGTGTGGGACGCACGTGAACGAGTGACCAACAAAACTCCTCGTAACACCAAAAATGAACTGAAGGCAAGGATTATGGCAGCATTCACCAACTTAAAGAAGACCATCGAGAAGAGTTGCTGGAGATTCCGAAGTCGTCTGGAGGCCGTGGTTGAAGCCAATGGCGACTTTATTGAATAAATTTACTCGTTAGCATTTCAAGATATTTTTACATAATATTGGTAAATATCTCTATTAAAATGGGACGTCAGTGTTATTTTCATTTTTGTGTAATTTAGACGACAGATTAGTCATCGCACTCTGTATATACCTATTGCAGGTTCTGTAATTTTTTATTTTCCATACCTGCTTTCTCTGAAGAGTACGGGATGTAATTTAACCGCGCTGTTATCTAATATCCGATTACCCAGTGGGAAACCGATTAGTGAGATCGGCGAAATTGATCTAAAATACTATATACTTGGATTAATATGGATAGATAGAGAGAAAGAAATGCATACATACATACATACATACATACATACATAAATGCATATATCCATAATATAAAGAACATTATTTGACGACCATGATATTACTTCAGTTTTTAGATATATCGAATAATAAAAATACAACATGCAGCCATAAGGAGAGTGAAACACTGGTGTAAAATATAATTATATATATGCATATATATATATGTGTGTGTTTGTGTGTGTGTGTGTGTGTGTGTGTGTGTGTGTGTGTAATTGTATATATATATATATATGTAT
>NC_068982.1:58396033-58397366 GCF_001194135.2 Octopus bimaculoides | reverse complement strand
ACAGAGTGTGACAAGGCTGGCTCCTTTGAAATACAGGTATAACAGAAACAGGAAGAAAGATTGAGAGAAAGTTATGGTGAAAGAGTACAGCAGGGTTCGCCACCACCCTCTGCCGGAGCCTTGTGGATTTTTAGGTGTTTCCGCTCAATAAACACTCACAACGCCCGGTCTGGGAATCGAAACCGCGAGTCCGCTGCCCTAACCACTGGGCCATTGCGCCTCCACGGTTGACTATAACCAGTAGTTGGCGGTGTCACACAACTTCCCAAATAAACTACTTTGTGTTTGATGTAAGTTATGATTTCTCGGCGGAAGCTTTATGCTTATCATGATGTTGTGTGCTTCGGTCATTCCTGAACAAAAAACATTTGTTATTAACTATGTCTAATGGAAAGGTATGTCATATTGAAATATGTCCCAGAGAGGAAAGTAGGAAATATGTCTCGTTTGGTCCGTTAATGCACATTATGGTATATTGGAAGGAAACGGTAGGACACACGGACATACGAACAAGCTTTATGTGTGTGTATACACACACGCACGCACGCACACACACACACAAACACGCACACACACACATATATATGTATATATGTATGTATGTATGTATTATGTATATATATATATATATATGCATGTATAAACACATATATAGAGACAGACAGACAAAGGCAGAGATAGGTAGATAGATAGATAGATAGATAGATAGATAGATAGATAGATACATACATACATACATACATACATATGTGTATGTGTGTATAGTTACACGCATATATATGTATAGAATTGTCGATATGACCATATGTCTATATATCGGCATCTATATACATTTAGATATAATATATATACATATACATATATATACATATATATACATACATACAAGCATAGATACATATATACATACATACAGGCCTACGCACGCGCGCGCAGATATCTATGGCTACTTATGTCTACGCATGGCAGTTATTCTGTGGGTAGTCAGCAGACAACTATACATCACAATCTTATGTCTTCCGTACACTATGTACAGATGTAGAGATAGGTCTAATAACTTTGCAGTCTACTTATTTACGGTCACTGTTAGACATGTGGCCATGTGACATGTGTTTCCTGCAATCATTTCCGCCATATTGTATTGTCGCAACGCCTGCTAAACTTCATTGTATCTGACGGATATAGATCTTAATAAATATATATGTGTGTGTATGTATGTCTGTATGTATATCTCTATGCGTAAAATTATATGTGTGTATATGTGTGCATTTGGTCGTGCTAGTGTGAGTGTATATATATATATATATATATATATATATATATATATATATAT
>NC_068982.1:58394660-58395719 GCF_001194135.2 Octopus bimaculoides | reverse complement strand
TATATATATATATATATATATATATATATATATATATGCATGTAGTTATGTACGTATATATTTGCATAGATAGTCTTGATACATAGACAGACACACAGATAGACATACGTACACATGGAATGATAGATAGATAGATAGATAGATAGATAGATAGATAGATAGATAGATAGATAGATAGATAGATAGATAGATAGATACTCTATCCATCTAGTAGAATATTAAATATTTTGTATGACGTTGCAGTTTAAAATGACTACTTCACCAGTACTTGAAGCTCTATGCTGAGTTGATTTATCAGATGAAGTGTATTTCAGTACTAACGTTCCGGCTAGCTGTTGAACCTTCGGCTGAGCCACGCTAGAACTCCACTTCATGCGCTGTCGTTCACTTCCGACCAGTTAGTTTGGTACTGTTTTGTATAATAATGGTCACAGTAATAGAGTGTCTACCAGCAGTCGTTCAAACAGAGGTTGCATCATGGGAACAGAACTGACGCAAAGCAATGAACTTCCACTATCATTGGACGATAATCAGCCCTTTTTCGGAAAATATGGCTGTATCACAAAGATGACAACGTCTCCGTCGTTACCACGTCAGTGAAACTTTGCGTAGTGTAAGACAATGTCACAAACTGCGGCGTAGCACATGTGAAGAAATTCTAATTACGAATTCTTTTACTCGTTTACTTGTGTCAGTCATTTGACTGAGGCCATGCTGGAGCACCGCCTTTAGTCGCGGAAATCGACCCCAGGACTTATTCTTTGTAAGCCTAGTACTTATTCTATCGGTCTCTCTTTTGCCTTTCGGCTAGAACTTTTCCTGCAATGGAAAGTAGGGTGACCCGCCCCCTCCCCCACCCGGAATTTTGAGCAATCTTACTTTTCCTCTTTGTTTTTGAACAGTGTAATGATGAAAGAATTACATATGATAGCATAATGATGACATACTAATAACAGCATACATATGTGTTCACACACACATACACACACACACACACACACATATATATATATATATACATATACACACACACATATACATGCATGCATACATACATAT
>NC_068982.1:58387120-58394101 GCF_001194135.2 Octopus bimaculoides | reverse complement strand
TGTGTGTGTGTGTGTGTGTGTGTGTGTGTGTGTGTGTGTGCGTGTGTGTGTGTGTGTGTGTGCGTGTGTGTGTGTGTGTGTCTACATAAACTTGCAGAAACAAGAATGGAAAACCGGTCTCAATATGGAACGCACACAATAATGAATCTGTGAAGCTATAAATCTTAAGGGCAGCGAAGCGAAACAGAAAGAAGGACGGAGACTGGAAATGCTGAAGGAAGAATAAACTAGAAAAACTATTTAGAAGTTTGATTGGCATAGAAGTATGGGAATGAAACGAAAAAATGCGGTGTCGGGTGGCTGTAAAAATCTTATACATCAATCTGATTGGATTCGATGAAGCATCTCAGAGATAAGGTGCGAAAAACTTCATGGATTTTAGTGAACGAACAGAAATCAATACATCGGTTTATTGATTGGTCACATCATTCGCTCTCTTTATCTTTATCTATTTGTTTATCTGTCTATCTATCCATCTACCCGTCTATCTAGCTATCTATCTAGCTATCTATCTATCTAGTTATCTCGTTATCAATCTATCTAGCTTGTTATACTTATGTAGATAGATAGATAGATAGATAGATAGATAGATAGATAGATAGATAGATAGATAGATAAAATATATATATATATTATATATATATATGCATGTATATATGTATATATGCATGTGCATGCATATATGTGTGCATATAAGTTTCTATGTATATTTGTGCATATGCATGTGTATGTATATTGATATACATACATACGTATGTTTGTGCGCGTGCGACGTGTGCCAACTCACAAAACTCTCGGCCTTAATTCACTCTACTAAATACTAATAAAAAGTACACATTTAATCCTGTATTGAGTTCTATATTTCCTGTTTGCACCATCATACCTAAATATATATATATATATATATATGATAGTATGATAGTAAATTGAAAAGAATTTCTTTCTTTTCTATCTACTGTTCATTTATACCTATTGATCTGTATATCCATCTGTCCGCCTGTCTATTTCTTTCTATCTTCATATATCTCCCTGTATAAAAGCCCAAGTCAAGCGTCACACGTTTGGCTGTTAGTTCCATACATTTTCTGCCATAGCACCAAAATGTGAGAGGAAAGAGAAATTAATGCCAGCTCGATCCGAAGCAATGGTTTCTATGTCTTCTGGATCCATTCCAAGTGACTTCATTGTAGTCCTTATGACGTCCTTAAACCTTTTTTTAGGTTTACACCGAAAGCGTTTCCCTCTGCATGCTCACCATAAAATAGCTGTTTCGGTATGCGTTCATCCGCCATTCGAACAATATGGACACAGTATCTCATTTAGTTCCTCAAAATCATAGCTTTAATTGAGGTGATGCCTGCAGGTGTAAGGACATCTGTGTTTGGATTAAAAGAACTCCATTTAATGTTTAAAATGCGATGAAGGCATTTTTGGTGGAATTGTTCTAACAATTTAAAATGTCTTTCACAACAAGTCCATGTTTCACAAGAATACAACAGGGATGTTAAGACAAATGATTTGTAAAGAGCCAGCTTTGTATTCTTATTCATATGTCGCTGGCACCAAACGCGTGACTCCAAGCCACCAAATGCTTTTGCTGCCCTTTGAATTTGCAGCTGTATTTCTGTATCAAGACTTCCATCATTTTGTACAGGGCTTCCAAGGTAGATGAACGAGTCGACAACCTCAAGTAACTTACCCATAACAGAAATTTTATATATATAGGCGAAGGCGTGGCTGTGTGGTAAGTAGCTTGCTTCCCAACCACATGCTTTCGGGTTCATTCCCACTGAGTGGTACCTTGTGCAAGTGTCATCTATTATAGCCCCGGGCCGACCAAAGCATTTTGAGTGGATTTGGAAACTGAAAGAAGCCCGTCGTATATGTGTGTGTGTGTGTGTGTGTGTGCATTTGTGTATGGTTTTGTCCTCCTACCATCACTTGACAACCGGTGTTGGTGTGTTTACGTCCCTGTAACCTAGCGGTTCGGCAAAAGAGTCCTATAGAATAAGTACTGGGATTACAAAGAATAAATCCTGGGGTCGATTTGTTCAACTAAAGGCGGTGCTCCAGCATGGCCGCAGTCAAATGACTGAAATGAATAAAAGAGTAATTGGTTTAGATTAAAGTATTTAATATGATGGAAGTAAGACAGGAGGCTACTGGCAATGTATCTCTTTGGATTACAGAAGATGCATGGTTCATATTCCACAGGCAGCTTTTCTCCTTTATGATTGAAGGAATGAATAAATGAATGAATGAATGTGTGTATGTATGTATTCTTTTACTTGTTTCAGTCATTTGACTGTGGCCATGCTGGAGCACTGCCTTTAGTCAAACAGATCGAATCCAGGACTTATTCTTTGTAAGCCTAGTACTTATTCCATCGTTCTCTTTTGTTAAACTGCTATGTTACAGGGACAGAAACACCAACATTGGTTGTCAAGCAATAGTGTGGGGTACAAACACAGACACACAAACA
Organism: Octopus bimaculoides; assembly: GCF_001194135.2. Taxonomy (NCBI): domain Eukaryota; kingdom Metazoa; phylum Mollusca; class Cephalopoda; order Octopoda; family Octopodidae; genus Octopus; species Octopus bimaculoides. Next base: position 58,391,619 of record NC_068982.1, on the reverse strand, counting down.
TATATACATATATATATACACACACACACATATATATGCATATATATATATATATATACACACACGCATATATATATATATATATACACATATATATGATGGGCTTCTTTCAGTTTCAGTCTACCAAATCCACTCACATGACTTTGGTCGGCCTGAGCCTATAGTAGAAGACACTTGCCCAAGGTTCCATGCCGTGGGACTGAACCTGGAACCATGTAGTTGGGAAGCAAGCTTCTTACCACACAGCCACATGATTTTTCTTTGAGTTTTATTTAAGTTCTTCTTAAGAGGGTTAAAGCCTGTCACTAACAAAGAAACAAAACTTTATCAGTTAAGAGAGTTCTTGGTGCTTGTAAATATGTGGTTGTGTTGGTTGAACAGTCAATGCATACACCCAAGTGTATGCATCTATTCATAATAGAATCTCAGATGGACAATTTTTGGAATATCTCAGAAATCTTCACTGTACCACTAATAGTTCGGATTTGGAGAATCTGCATCAGTTTCTTTCGCTCTTTTTCCATGAACAAGAGTATTTCTAGGTTTTTGTGAAAATTTGTTGGTTCATCATCACAGGGAAAAATGAGAATTCATTGTCAGGGTACAAAATGTGTGTTCTGCATTAATTCACCATAAATATTCTCTTTTTCCTGGACTTTGTATGTATGTATATATGTAGGCGCAGGAGTGGCTGTGCGGTAAGTAGCTTGCTTACCAACCACATGGTTCCAGGTTCAGTCCCACTGCGTGGCACCTTGGGCAAGTGTCTTCTACTATAGCCTCGGGCCGACCAAAGCCTTGTGAGTGGATTTGGTAGACGGAAACTGAAAGAAGCCTGTCGTATATATGTATGTATATGTATATATGTGTGTTTATGTGTCTGTGTTTGTCCCCCCAACATCGCTTGACAACCAATGCTGGTCTGTTTACATCCCCGTAACTTAGCAGTTCGGCAAAAGAGACCGATAGAATAAGTACTAGGCTTCCAAAGAAAAAGTCCTGAGATCGATTTTCTTGACTAAAGGTGGTGCTCCAGCATGGCCGCAGTCAAATGACTGAAACAAGTAAAAAGAGTATGTATTTATGTATTGGGTAATCTCTTAAATAATGCAGTTTTTTCAATTACATGAACTAAAAGTCAGAGGGGGACGGGATAAACTACCTGCATCAACTTGCTATAAAAGCAGGTAGCAATTTATACCTATTCCTTATTCTTAGTGCAAGTTTTGAAGAGTGCTGTTTGATTTTAACAGTTATTTTTTCAAAGCTATAATGGAAGTGACAAAGGAGCATATTCAGTATATTTTGCTTTATGAGTTCAATAAAGGCAATAATGCAATGGTAAGTGCAAGGAATATTAATGCAGTATATAGGGATCAGACAATAAGTGTAAGCCAGTGTCAACGGTGGTTCCAGAAATTTTGAACTGGAAACAACAGCCGAGAAGATGACCCTCATCCTGGAAGATCTATAGAGCTTGACAAGGATATCCTGCAAACCCTAGTGGAACAAAATCCCATTGTAACTGTTGAGGAACAAGCAGAGAAGCTTGGATTTGGTCGTTCAAACATTCATCGACCCCTGTGTTAGAAGAAAAACGACCATCTTTGATTTCAAGATGAAAGGTGTTCTTCTATCAGGATAATGCTCAGCCACATACAGCAAGGATGACATTCCAAAAGCTGGTGCAGTTTGAATGGGAAACGATGCCCCACCCATCATATTTGCTGGACATTGCCCCATCTGATTATCATTTATTCCACAGTCTTCAAAATCATTTGAATGGAGAAAAATATAAATTCTATAGACAACAGTACTGGAGAAGTATTTTTCATTGTAGACAAGTGAATTTTGGATGAGAGGCATTGCACGTCTACTAGATAGAACATCATAGAAAATGAAGAAGAGTATATTTTAGATTAAAAAACAAACTTTGTTTATCTTAATTTTGAAAAATAAAAAGAGTATAAAAAGAACACATTATTTATGGGATGACCCAATATCTATGTATGTATGGGTGGGTGGGTGGATGGATGAATAAGTGGATGGGTGGCTAGTTAGTTGGTTATTAACCCAATGTCATTATAAGCTATTATAATTCATTACAAGAGACATTGTCAATAATAACTTATTTACATATTTTAAAATGCTTCTACATTTGCATTCTGAATGTGTGTGTGTGTGTGTGAGAGAGAGAGAAATTATGATAAATATGAGATGCAATTTATACCAGTTGTTCCCTGCATATGTTTCACCATTGTGATTGTTTGCATCCACTACATCCTCCTCCTCCTCCTTTTCCTTCTTTTTAACTATGTACAAATGTTGTGGCTGTTATTTTGTAATTCAGACTGCCTCATGGTCCCAGCAGACTAAATGAAAAAGGCATTGTCCCAGAAGAGGATGAGGGAGACACGCTGAAACAGTTCCTCTGACTCACAGAGCTCACACTTGCAGATAGCCATCTCCACCCTAATAGCAGTGAACAGGGATATGGTTGGTTGGGGCCAAGAATACCGAAGGTCTCCACTGCCACTGGTTCAATCATAAACCTGTCAGAGAACAGGCAAAAACTTAACTGACATTGAATTCTGGGGCCAATATCAATGCCTATGACACACACATTTGTACAAATTGTCAATCTTTCTTACTAACCCTAATTCTTATATTTCGGTACTATAATGCTTTCTACCTATCCTGTATCAAACACATTTGTCTACCCATTAAGAGAACCAACAATATAAACAATACAATGTGAGTACTTTTTGCAGTCTGATAAGGTCAACTAACTACTCTCTTTCTCTCTCTCTCTATCTGTCTCCATTCCTCTCTGTATGCACACTTACTCATATGTACACATTTTCATTATACATATGTATATATATGTATACATATATGTGCTATAGTATATATGCATACATATATCCATCCATCCATACATATATATGTATGTGTGTGTGCACAGGTATACATATACATGTGTGTGTGTGTGTCTACATGCATTCATACATATACCCAGACAAAACTATAATGCACATATGCATGCAGGAATGCACACACTTGCTATCACATTTCGTATACTGTCCTCAGTATTATACAAACACATACATATAAGCTCACACATGTAGACATTTGAAGACATTTTACACTCGCACAAACATAGACATATATTTGAAATTACTCATACATTAACATATATACGCATTGTCATAGACTCACACACAAACATACTCACTCACAAACAGTCATACATTTACCCATGTACAGATGCACACATATATATAAATATTTCCACATATATGTATACACACACACATACACTTACTACACTCATATATATATATATATATATATATACACAAATATATACACACTCACATGTATGTATATATAATATGTGTGTGCTTGTGTGTGTGTGTGTGTGCATGCACATATGTATGTGTATATATATATATATATATATATAATGTGCAAGCATTGACATACACACACATGCACACACATACGCACAAACACAGACAGACACATGTGTACCAAAACCAAAAAAAAAAAAAAAAAGATAAACCAAAAAAATGAGTAGTTTATTGGCTCAAAGACGCTACATCCTCAGCGAACCATTCCACTTTCATAAGTCATGTGCACCAGTGCCTGTTGAAAAGATGATACGGAAATGCAAATATAATTGGTAAACGAATTCTATGTGATACCTTCACTTTGACAGTAGGAGCAATAAAGCTTTCAGCATTGTTGAAGCTCTCTGTTGAACAATGTTAAGGGTTTGCATGCTAATGAGATGAGAAATCTTCAGAGGTAGCACTAAATAGGCTGGTTGTCGTTTTTTTTCTTTCTTCTCTTTTCTTTTTTTTTTTTTTTTTTTTGCCCTCATGACGAAATATCAAATCTCTGAAATTTTTCTTTTTTGTTTTTAACTTGATATATTCTGTTTTCATTTGTTTTAATGTCTTTTCTTGTTTTATCTATTTTTATTCTTGTGGCTGTCTTTTCATTTAGTCAACTGGTAATGTACATTTGGCTTATAGACAGATGATATGCACAGGAACATGTACGGGTGTGCAGACACACACTTACATTAAAATATATGCGTACATATACACACACACACACACATATATATATATATATATATATATATATATATGTCTACACACACACACACATATATATGTACGTTGGAGCGTGTAAAGTGTGTATGCATATACATACATTTATGTGTGTGTGCACGTATATGTGTACAAATTCGTGTGTATGTATGTAAATATACATGTGTATACATACATAACACATACACAGATACACACACACACACATATATGTATGTATGTATATATATATATATATATATGTATATATATATGTATATATATATATGTATGTATATGTATATATATATATGTATGTATATGTATATATATATATGTATGTATATATATATATATGTATGTATATATATATATATATATATATGTATATATATATAT
>NC_068982.1:58383023-58385405 GCF_001194135.2 Octopus bimaculoides | reverse complement strand
TCTGAACTGCTAACTTACCATGACTTAAACACACCAATACTGGTTGTCAAGGAGTCATGGGGAGGAAACACACAAACAGACACACACACACACAATGGGCTTCTTTCAGTTTCTAACTATCAAATCCACTCACAAGGCTTTGGTCAGCCTAAAGCTATAGGGGAAAACACTTGCCCAAAGTGCCACACAGTGGGACTGAACCTGGACCATGTATTTAGGAAGCAAGCTTATGTATAGGTGTGTGCGCGCACACACACACACATAATACTAAAAAAGGTCCAGAGAATGGAGATTTTCCACATCTATGATTTTATTATACATTTATTTACAGCTTGGCATTTATTGTCGCTTGACAACCAATGCTGGTCTGTTTACGTCCCTGTAACTTAGCGGTTCGGCAAAAAGAGACCGATAGAATAAGTACTAGGCTTCCAAAGAATAAGTCCTGAGTTCGATTTGCTCGACTAAAGGTGGTGCTCCAGCATGGCTGCAGTCAAATGACTGAAACAAGTAAAAGAGTAAAAGAGTAAAAAAAAGAGCATTCTTACCTGGACCTCTAAAAATAAAAATTATTTTAAATGAGTACCATTCTACTCATTTGAAAGAGAATTTTTATTTTTAGAAGGCCAAGGAAGAATGCTATAAATAAATGTACGAGGGGGGAGTTCATTAAAAATTTCCCCTGACCCACTTCCCAAGGACTGGGATAAGTGAAACTTGACATAATTATTAGTCCTTCTCTACATAGCCACTACCAATGGTGAGACACTCTTTCCCTCACTTTATGCAGCTGTAAAGACCTCATCTGTAGAAGTCAGTAGGTTGTGTCTGGAGCCAAGACTTTACCTTGGAAATAAGTTCATCATCAACCAAAAAGTGTTTCCCCTTCAAAAAAGACTTCATGGTTGGAAAGAGGTGAAAGTCAGATGGTGCAAGATCAGGGGAATAAGGGGGATGATGAAGGATTTCATAGCTGCAGAGGTGTACTTTCATCTGGGCAACATGCGCATTATGAAATGGGGTGTTGTCTTTGGTCAGCATGCTGCTCCTCTCTGTTTTGATGGCATCCTGCATTTTATGCAGCAGAGAAGCATAATATGCTTTGTTAATTGTGGTGCCCTTTGCCAGAAAAATCCATCATCACTACTCTATGCTAGTCCCAAAAGACTGTGAGCATCACCTTGCCTGCTGAGGGTTGGACACAAGCCTTCTTTCGAGGTGGTGAGTTTTCATGCTTCCATTTAATCTCAGGATCATAGTGATGGACCTATGTTTCATCCTGTGGGATAAGTCTGCTGAAAAGCCCTCCTTGTTTTCTTGGCCATCCTCCACTGCATTGTGGTCATTACCACGAGGCATGGCTTAGAATACCATTTGTTCTGGGGTAAGGGGCCCATCAACCCCTCTCCCTCCATCTCCTGCTGCTTTACCCATGCAGCCCTTTTTTTGCTTTTCTTTCATTTCCTTTCTTATCTCTCTTTCCCCCTGTTTCTTTGCATTTAGATGTTATAATTTAAATTAAAATATTTTATTCTGCTATACAGTTGATCTGAAATAAGAAGTTGAAATACAGCACTCTTATAACAGTTTATTTCTGACAAATTTATGTTTTCGTATTTCACTCCAGTATACAGTCACAGCATGGTGTTTACATGTACAGAGCCATACATTTCCCCACCACAAAACTACTTTAAGATATATTTCAATAAATCTATGATCAAATATATTAAATTTGTTTTTCCACAAAATATTCTTGGAAAAAATAGGGATGTGTCTTATGTGAGAGTGCATCTTATACATGGACAAATGTAATATGTCATGTGAAACTCTATGTAAAAACATAAGTAGCAGAAATAATAAAGTTGTATAACATGCCCCCTATTTGTTAAAGCACTGCTATGCTAAAAAAAAGTGAACCTTAAAATGGAAAGAAAACTTATTCACTTCTGAAAATATCACAATGCTATCAAAAAGCTGTATACAAAATGACAAGAAGAGAAATGTGGAAGTTTAATAAAAAAAAAAAAATGAGATGTATTTTTGTTGACAAAAGCATCGCTAACATGCATACAAATACAAACAACAAGTTTGGCTCCAGAACAAATGAAAGCCTCCACTTCATCACTTCATGCAAAACCCACGAGATTGAAACAGACTTAATAAACCTTCTATAAAGAATGAGATTTATAAGTCACTCTAAAAAGAATTAAATTAACTAAAGAATATTTCTAAGTACAACTCAACAAAAATAGAGATATGTCCTTGGAAAGAGAGAGACAGAGGATGGAAAAAAGAAAGAGATAGAAGAGTTTGGCAAGAATAAGGCTTAGTTCTGAGATGCATTGAGGATAATAAGAAGAGACATTGTCAGAGTTGATAGCC
>NC_068982.1:58373006-58380148 GCF_001194135.2 Octopus bimaculoides | reverse complement strand
CAAAAAAAAACATTAATTAAAAAAAATTGAGTAATAACAACAGGTACACCATAAGCAGCAACATTACGACCATTACCAACTGAAGCACCATGACAACTGCCACCAACTATAAGAACAACCAACAGCAGTGATAAAACCTAAAAAAAACATCTAATAACAAAAATATATAATAATGATGATGTGAATAATAAGAGTAGTAATAATGATAATAATAATAATACTGTGAATAATGAAGTTATGTATGCTATTTTCCATATTATACTTTTTCTTTTGTTTTCCGGTTTGTCTTTTAACTAAATATTTTTTTGTTTTTATTTTTGTTTATGTGCTTTTAATTTTTTTTTTTTTACCTGGATGGAAGGAAATATTTGGCAAGCTAATTTGACATTAAGTTTTATTTACTTGTGTAATGTTTTTGTTAATATATTTTGCAAGGATTATCAAATCTATTCTTGTATAAGCCATGACACACAGCTGCACGAAATTCAACCCCAAAAATGGTGCTAAGAAAGTCAGAAATTATATAAAATTTATATCAAGTAGAAATTTTCTTCATCCTATAAATAATTCTATACCATATTGTTTCTTTACCATTTCTGCTTTTATAGCTATAGAAATGGTGGTGGTAGGTTTAATTTTGATGAGAAGGTGGCACATCAAGAACCAAATGTGAAGGAGAATTAATACAATTTAACACCCTGGTGTGTGTGTGTGTGTGTGTGTGTGTGTGTGCATGCGTGCGTGCGTGCGTGCGTGCATGCGTGCGTGCGTGCATGCATGCGTGCGTGCATGCGTGTGTGTGTATGTGTGTGTATTTGTTTTTGGGGAGTTTTGTGTAATATTTAAAAAAAATTTTCTATATGTTTATTAAAAATAAGAAAACATTAAAAATGTGTTATATAATTCTTTTTTTACTCTTTTGGCAAAAATAAATTTTAATTTCTTATTTATTTATTCATTCATTTATTTATTTATTTATTTTGTCTTCTTTTAGTAGTATATTTCCACAAATTCTTGCAAGAATGTTACAAAAATGTAAATATTTCATTTTCAATATGTCTTTGATATCTTTACCAATTCCTCTTTGAAAGAAAGCAGGCTTGTTAGAGAGAAGTCAAGAAGTTCCAAATTTACAATTTATCATTAAAATTTGACTTAATTTGTTTTTGTTGGTTTCACTTTCACATTCACTTTATCAGAAAATATTTAATGCAAACTGTTATTATTATTTTCATCATTAAGGTGGCAAGCTGGCAGAATCATTACATGCTGGACAAAATACATAACAGTATTGTGTCCATCTTTATGTTCTGAGTTCAAATTTTGCCAAGGTTGACCTTGTCTGTCATCCTTTCAGGGTTGATAAAATGATACCAGTTGAGCATTCACTTTTGTACAATTGGCTAATCCCTTCCCTCTATTGTAGACAGAATTTTTTTTTTTCTTGAAGCTGTTGCTTTGTTTACTGGTCATACTTAAGTACATTGCAAAGAATTCTTGTAGTTCCAAGCAATGCTGATTTTTGTAGGTGTTCTACCTTCACACTTGCACCAATCTTTTGCAGCCATTTTGGTAGTTGAGTGCTGATACTTCCAAGTACACCACTTGCTATTGGTACCATGTCTACTCTCTTCACTGACCACAGCCTTTGTGATATTATCATTATCATCATCATCATCATCATCATCATTATTATTATTATTATTAATCTTTCTGTTTATCTATCTGCCTCTTATTATCTCCATATAGTATGCTGGACTCTGTTGAATCCAACAATTCCAGCATCATTTGCTGAATAAAACAACCAACTTAATGATATATAATATAAGTGGCAAAGATATCTAGACACATCACCGTTAATATAATCCTTGGCAGAATATGTGTGACACTGTGATAAATTTGGGCAGGTGAATCACAAATATCAACTATGTAACGCATGTATGTAGCATGCATGATTGTGTGTTATACATCTATTTGGTATATCTGAGGCCCGTATTTACCATTTGTTTACTTTGTACAGCATTTAGTCCAGTGCTGTTTCAGTGATTAAATATCTAACTTAAATGAGTGAATATAGCAGAAATTAAGATCAAACAGCTAGGAGAAGGGCTGGGCTGTACCATCAATGGGCTGGTTCACATTTCAACTCAGTAGACTGGAGTAACATAAAATGAATTTCCTTTCTAAAGGGTACAACCCCCAACAATCCACAATCTTAAACTGAACACCCTAACCATAAGGTTATGCACCATCATGCATTATTCAAAATATAGAACTCAATATTTACTTCTGTATAAAAGTATAGTCAGTCATATCGCTGCAGTCCTTGAAGTTGTCTGGCCTAGGGGTTCAAGTGTTGCTCTTACAATTGCAAGATTACAGTTTTGATTTATGGGTCAGGTTCTTGAGCAAGACATTTCATTTCATGTTGTTCCAGTATACTCAGCTGTAAATGAGTAACTCTCTGATGTATAGCATTCTGTTCAGGAAGAACATTGGGGTCTCAGTCACTAATACAGCCAGGAAACTGGATAATGAACCCCATGAGTCATAAGACTCAACTGGTATTTTATTTTATGGAACCCACCAGGATGAAAAGGCTAACTTGATTTTAGTTGGTGCTTAACTATTGGGTTGTCCGGAAAGTTTGTGCCGATTTTGAAAGGAAAGAAGGTCAGTAAATACTTGCTATTACATTTTTAATCAACCAAATATGAACCATTTTGTTGCACAATGCATCTCCATCTTTTCTTTAACTTGATAATACCATCTTCCCAGAATTGAGGTGGTTTCATGGCAAATAAGTTGAAAGGTTAGCTACTATAAATCGGCACGAACTTTCCGGACAACCCAATATTTAGCATTCAGATTACTCTGTCAAATGTAATGCTTATTTATTCAGATAGCTTTGAATTAATCATACATTATCTCATGGCTTCAAAGATTGCTTATTTCTAGAATGACATTGTACAGTATGTGTGAGAGGGCCAAATCTTGCAGGTTTGAACACAAAACTGGTACACTACTTGGGCTGGACATGGCCTGTTTACATGCTAAAGGATTAAAGCCCATAACAGTGGGGTCTTTTCTGCTGTTCTGATGACTCCCAATTCATTTCATATTCTACAGTACTCTTAAAATAAACTTCAAATGAATTGAAATCAGTGTTGACGTTTTAAATCTGTTTATAGTCAGAGATTTCTTATATTTCTTAAATCTCTATATTTTGTTTGGCAGTGTAATATTCTTTGGCTTTTCGACAATTCTCACACTCTTATATTTTGTATAAAGCATTGACATATGCTATTGCTGACTTTCAGTAGGAAGAAATAATGGTTTTGAATTTTGGCACAAGGCCAGCAACTTATAGGGGATGAGGTATGTTGATTACATCGATCCCAGTGTTCGTTTTGTATTATCAACCTTGAAAGAATGAAAGAGAAAGTTTATTTCAGTTGTTATTTGAAATCTGAATATAAAGAACCAGAAGAAATGCTGCTAAGCATTTAGTCCAGTGTTCTAACAATTCTGCCAACTCACTGAGTTAATAGGGAGAAATCATGGAATTGATTTTATGTTAAGGATGTCATTACAGCCATGTTTGAAATCTTGTTTCACCAAGTTTCTTCCAATAGTCAGGAATTGGTTTCCTTACTAGGGTGTAGTACTTGGATTAATATGACTTGGCAACTGTGTCTTCAAAGACATTGATGTCAGAATACAAAGAGCCAAAACAGATACCAAAGGCATCTCATTTGACCCTCTAAAAGTTCCATTGATCCACCACTCTGGATTGGCACTTTTTCTTTTATCAACCCCAAAAGGATGAAAGCCAGCAGAATTTGAACTTGGGATGCAGAGAATCAAATCACATAACTGGCTGGCACTCCATTAATCCAATAAACAGAACAGTCTGCTTGTGATATTAACATGCAAGTGACAGAGCATTCCACAGACATGCATATCTTAATGTAGTTCTCAGGGTTATTCAGCATGACAAAGAGTGTGACAAGGCTGGCCCTTGGAATTACAGACACAACTCATTTTTGCCAGCTGAGTGGACTAGATCAATGCAAAATAAAGTGTGGGCACAATGCACTGTTGGGAATTGAACTCATGACTTTATGATTGTGAGCCAGATACCCTAACCATTAAGTTATGCTTAATATTTGAATCAGATCAAATATTCCAAAGCATTCTACCCACCTCCCTAACAACTCTACCAATTCACTGCCTTTGTATTTACTATACAATTTATAAATCGCACAAGTTATTTGCACTTTAAAAAGTGACTTTCTTTCAGGAAAGTGCTCAGTCATTTAAATTATTAAATCTTAGTTTATGATTAGACTAAGTACATACAAGTGTTCTGTATCATGAGATTGTGTGATTTGTTTGATTTTACTAGATGTAGAAGTGTCTGAGATTTTTACTATGTTGAATATTTAAAACAAAAAGCCAGGAGAATTGACAATTCCATTGTTAGATGTAAATACAGACATAAGAAAAAAAACAAAAAAAAAACAGACATAGATAAATTATATCCATTTATATTTGAAATCACTAATAAATGCGTGAACATGCATTGAGCTGGTGTATGTAAACAAGCATAAATCGTTAGTTATAAAATCCTTTTTGCAGAAAAGTCTTTAGATTCTACTCCATAATGAAATCATATCAAACAGAAATACATGGAATAAAGCAAACACCAGTGAATAATGGGTGTAGAGACGCAAGTTGGTACACCAAACTGTAGAACAATACAAATACAAATTTCAACTCAGAGAATATAACATATTATATGCATGTGTGTGAATGTCTGTATATATATATGTGTGTGAATGTGTGTGTGTGTGTGTGTGCTGAGAGAGAGAGGGATGTCTGGTACTATGTATAGTTGGGTTAATTGTACTTTGGATGAATGAGCATCAGCCTGCAGCCTACTACTAATTAGAAGAGAGAAGCAGTTATTCCTGCTGACATTACAAATATGAATTATATATGTGTGTGTGTGAGTGTTACACTGATATATACATACATGCATACGTACGTACACACACACACACACACACACACACACAGGTGCAAGCACACATGCAAACAAACATATATGTATATGTATAACTAAAGTTTGCAACGCATTTTGTTCGTTGCTCTACTAAATCTGCTAATCCAATGGCTTTTTTGTATTTAATAAAAAAAAAAATCTGTATATGTGTACACAGGTGCACGTGTGTGTGTGTGAGTGTGTGTGTTTACGTGCATGCACTAAATGCAATAGATCTGTTAGACTGGCAAACTCAGTTGGTAGTGAAAGACAGAATGTGTTGCCAACTTCAGTTATTTCCCTTTCCATTCTAAGTTCAAATTCTACCAAGATCTATTGCATCTGCCACCTGCATCTGAGCGATAAAGTACTTGTCAAATGCTCAACTACTGAGTTGATATACCTGACTATATTGCTCAGGCTCGTTCAGAGGACTTGGTGCTTAATGCTTATGTTAGAACCATTATGTAATATGTCATTGACAATTTTTATATATATATATATATATATATATAGGTGCAGGCATGGCTGTGTGATAAGAAGCTGGCTTCCCAACCACATGGTTCTGGGTTCAGTCCTGCTGCATGGCACCTTGGACACATGCCTTCTGCTTTAGCCTTGGGCCAACCAAAGCCTTGTAAGTGGATTTGGTAGACGGAAACTGAAAGAAGCCTGTCGTGTATATATATATATATATATACACACATATACATATGTATGTATGTATCTATCTATCTATCTATCTATATACCTATCTATCTATCTATCCGTCCATCCATCCATCTATCTATCTATCTATCTATCTATCCATAAGTGCATGTCTGTGTCTGTGTTTGTCCCTCCATTATTACTTGACAACTGGTGTTGGTGTGTTTATGTCCCTGTAAACAGTTCAGCAAAGAGACTGCCCTGGAGATTGAATTGTTTGACAAAAATCCCTGAAGGTGGTGCTCCAGCATGGCCATAGGCAAATGACTGAAACAAGTGAAAGAATAAAAGAATATATATAAATGTTTGATTTTATGTTCAGTTATGATAAAAACAATTTTAGATTAATCTGATGGGTAACTCTATACTTTTGTAGAGTACAAATGTATTACTTAAACAAGAATCTTGTTGACTGTGACTTCAAAGTTTCTGCCAGCTAAACCATTATCAGACTGTGATGCATTAGAATTAGTCTTGCCTTTATATAGTCTCAAACTCGCACACCCAAGGAAGATTTTAAGTCAACAGAGAATATATAAAAGCAAGACTAATTCTAATGCATTGCAGTCTGATGATAGCTTAGCTGGTCAAAACTTCAAAGTTACTGTCAACAACATTCTTGTTTAAGAATAATATATATAATTATAAATAAGGGCAAAAGAAAAAAGATTACTATTGCAAATGCAACCTTGCAATGTTGTCATTGCAGCTTCAACAAATTGTAGTCACAGATATTAAATACTGATTGTTGTGATTAGCCATTAACTGGAACCTAACTGAGAGCTAATACAGTATCTGCACAGATAACATATCCCTCCAAACTCACTTTTATATATATAAATAATATAGGGTAAAATCAGTTATAATTTTACCAAGTAGTCAGTATGTAAATAAAAACCGTTAAGGTAAATTTTACAAATTATTCTATAATTATATACATAATTATAACAAGGGGTCAGCTATGTGCCTTGCCACATACTGGATTAGAAATAGAAGCTAATGTCTTTTCTACTACCATGGTAGTAGACAAGATATTAGTGTCTATTTCTAATTCCTTATGTGGCAAGACACATACTGACCCCTAGTTATAATTATGTTTATAATTATAGAATTATATATATATATATCATCATCATCATCATCGTTTAACGTCCGCTTTCCATGCTAGCATGGGTTGGACGATTTGACTGAGGACTGGTGAAACCAGATGGCTACACCAGGCTCCAATCTGATTTGGCAGAGTTTCTACAGCTGGATGCCCTTCCTAACGCCAACCACTCAGAGAGTGTAGTGGGTGCTTTTACGTGTCAGCCGCACGAAGGCTAGTCAGGCGGTACTGGCAACGGCCACGCTCAAAATGGTGTATTTTATGTGCCACCCGCACAAG
>NC_068982.1:58360773-58372144 GCF_001194135.2 Octopus bimaculoides | reverse complement strand
CGGATATTACTATAATCACAAAGTGATCCAAAGATCAGCTTATTATCAGTAATTCTGCTCTTCAGAGATGAATTAAGAACCAATGGTATATATATAATATTGGATGTATGTTTTTCGAAATATTAAATATTGATTTCCTGAGTATATTATTGATAAGTTCATGAATTTATTAATAATATAAAAACACATATATACACATTTATTTGCTCAAAATAAATTGAGCACTCAATATAAGTTCAGTTATATATTCTTTTAGAATATTACTTATAAAAGTTTTATATATATATATATATATATATATATATATATCTTTATCATATTTGGTGGCTGCAAAGATGCATGGGAATATTACATGTACCCTAATTTCTACTGGGCATATTCAGAAAAACAATTTTTAGTCTATTAAAACATGTAATATAGAATCAAACAAAAGTGGCAAATTTGCTCAATCGTTACTGTTCCAGGCAAAGTGCTTAGCAATGTTTCATCCATCTTTACATTTTAAGTTCAAATTCCACCAAGTTCTACTTTGCCTTTCATCCTTTCAGAGTCAATAAAATAAATACCAGTTGAGCACTGGGTTTGGTGTAACCAACTTAGATGCTCCGCCAAACCTCCTGGCCATGTGCCAAAAGATGAAACCAATATAGGTTCACACTTTGCAAATAGGATCCAGAGTGAGTTTTTGAAATATTTTGGTGGGAGGGAAAAAGTGCCTTAAATATGGTATATAATATTGTTATTATATTTGTTAAATAGCAACACCAACTACACCATCTTCTGTTACAAGTATTGCATTCATCATATATCTATTATGTTATCTTTTGCTTAGGACCCCCAACTGACCTTGAGGTGACTGCTTCTCTTTTAGGGTCAATCAATTAATGAACCAATCAAAATTTATAGTCTCAGAAGGCAAGAGAGATATATTCTTGCCTCATCTTTCCAATCTTAAGTTTTCCACCATTCTTTGATGTTGTTCAGTCACCACGGTCTTAGTCATTGAATAACCACATTTGCTTAAGAACTATAATATAATTTACTTTCATTCCTTTTCACTCGGTTTTTCTTCTTGTTTCTTCTTATCTTTTCCCCCTTGTTGTAAGTCCCGTCGACACTGATTGACATTTTGTAATGTCTCTCATCTGTCAACCTTTTCCTTTAGCTCTTCTCTTATTAGTTTGTCTAAGCCATCACTGGTAAGACAATATCATGTACAGTTAAGTATTAAGGTCCTTTTAAGGTGACATTTTGACATATATTTCTATGTATTTACTGTGTGGATGGTTAGTTTCCACTGCTTTGACATTGAAAGTGAAAATGGAGGAAGATGAGAAACA
This sequence comes from Octopus bimaculoides, assembly GCF_001194135.2. NCBI lineage: Eukaryota > Metazoa > Mollusca > Cephalopoda > Octopoda > Octopodidae > Octopus > Octopus bimaculoides. The sequence continues at coordinate 58,370,804 of NC_068982.1, read as the reverse complement.
TTTTCGTCATTTGATGTTCTTTTATTTCCAGAAAGTAAAAATGCTGTTCAAACAGGAAAAAAAAACAAAAACAAAAACAAACAGTTTAAAGAGCTGGTGCCATAGCTAAAAGTACTGTTCAAAAGTGGGTCACTTGGTTTGAGAGTGAAACTTTTGATGTGGAAGACCAGGAACATTCCAGCAGACCTATAGCCACTGATGACCAAATTGAAATGTTAATCCAATATAATCCTAGTGACAATATGAGACACTGCAAGGACACTCTATATATCTCATATGAGCATTATAATGCATTTAAAAATACTTGGATAAATAAATTACTATGATGGTTGGGTGCCTCATAATTTATCGGAAAACAATTGAATGGACTGCATTTCCTTCTGTGACACTCTGCTCAAATGCGACAAAAATTATCTATTTTGGAAAGAGCAGCCACAAGTAATACAAAAATGGATTGTTTACAACAATGTGGAGTGAGTAAATACATGGAGAAAACGGTTTTAACCACCTTTAATAACTCTAGAAGCTGGTCAGTAACTGAAGAATGGAATACTCTGTATCTAGTGGGATCAGAAGGGCATTGTGTACTATGAGCTTCTGCAAAATCATACACTGAATTCTGACTGTTACTATTCCAAATTAAGCCACTGATAAATGTCCAGAATTGGCAAATCAGAAGAATGTCATCTTCCATCAGAATAATGCTTTTCTTTTAGATTCAACAGAAATTGGTACAGTTTGGCTAGGATGTCCTTCCACACCCACAGTACTCAAGTGGCCTTGTACCTTCAGAGTACCAATTATTTTGATACCTAAACGATCGTCTTAATGAGAAGAACAACAGTTCTTCGGAAGACTGTAAAGACCACTTAAACTAGTTCCTGACTTAGAAAGCCAATTTCTGAGAGGCTAGGATCATGAAACTGGCTCAAAGATGGCAGAAAGTAACGGAACAAAATAGGATATATGTGGTTGAACTGAAGTATATATAAATATCTAAATATCATTTCTTAATTTTACTTTTAAAATAGCAGGAACTTTTTTTCCAAGACAATATTTCTCACCACTAGCACAACAAATACACTGTCCCAGTAACAATAATTTTAACATATAGCACATACAAAACACAATCATGAACCAACAAAATAACTTACAAAATAACTTGTCTATATTCTGCACAATAAACACAATAGTCAGATAAATAATACCACAAATGATAAAAGAAAATCCAATTCTATACTTCCAAAAGAAGATAGCTGGTCCTCAACAACACAGTAGAGAAACTGATGGCACTGTAGAAGCTTCCATAAAACTGATGCTTCCTAGAGTCCACTGATCTGAAGCTAGCCTCTGATTAAGTCTACTACCTAAGAATGTTATGGTGAGCTTTTACTGCAGAACATAAAAAGCCAGAACAAATACAAGATAACCAGTATTCCAGTCCAACATTCTTCTAATTCTGCCAGTCTATCACCATCTTAGATTGGTACTCTCAATACATTATTTAATGTATCTGGACTGTCATGTAAGCAACATTGAATATGATGTCTATTCTTAGACTTGGTGATCACATGGACCAAAATCTCTAGAATTCAGTCAGGATCATACATTGTACAACATTTTAGCCAATCGGTGCTCTTTATTTTGTTGTAGTGTGGATGAACTAATAGTTATGTAAACTAAAGATTTCTATAGGATATTTAGAATTTGTCATTTGTCAGGATGAATCCTTGACAGACAACTCAGCATTTCTCACATCTCTCTTAACCTCTTATTTTCCTTAACTTTGGGGAATTTGTCATCTATAGACTGATGTTTACCATTGCTATTAATAGTTGTTAAAAGATATTATTTGAATTTTGTCTGTTGCTAGGCAGATTTCTTTCTTGGACATTGAATAACCAAAGAACATTTGTGTTTTTGTAAATACAACAGATTCACTCCAAATGTTGTTATAAAATGCTTTTTTTTTTTGTTTTTGTTTTTGTGTATGTGTTCATTCATATACACTTGTGATGTTTCACAATGCTGAACTTACTGTGCATTTCCTATGCTGAATATTTTATCATGGGTTTATTGTAACTCAACCGTCTTTAATAGTATAATTAACCATTTTTTTATTTGTATAATTAACCAGTTGTTTTTTTTTTAATAATGGAGATATTTTATGCCTTTTCTTTTTCTGGAATCTTTCTACATTTTTCAGTTAATCCACCATTTTCAATGTACTAATGATTTCTGCAAGTGTAGCAGAAGAACTCTCTCAAATGCATTCCATCATGAATCTCACCTGAGTTTTGTAAAGGGTGAGTGGTTTTGGGAGACTGAATTATCTACTAGTTCTGAGGAGGAAAGCTATTCTTCGAGATGCAGTTTTTATTAGTTGGAGGAGAAGATGTGCATTTGTCAGGAAATACTCTCAGTAATGTGGAGGCACAATGGCCCAGTGGTTAGGGCAGCGGACTCGCGGTCATAGGATCGCGGTTTCGATTCCCAGACCAGGCCTTGTGAGTGTTTATTGAACGAAAACACCTAAAGCTCCACGAGGCTCCGGCAGGGGATAGTGGCGAACCCTGCTGTACTCTTTCACCACAACTTTCTCTCACTCTTACTTTCTGCTGTGCCTGTAATTCAAAAGGTCAGCCTTGTCACACTGTGTCACACTGAATATCCCCGAGAACTACATTAAGGGTACACGTGTCTGTGGAGTGCTCAGCCACTTGCTCGTTAATTTCACGAGCAGGCTGTTCCGTTGATCGGATCAACTGGAACCCTCGACGTCGTAAGCGACGGAGTGCCAACAACTACTCTCAGTAATAGTAAGGTCAATATATTTCTAATGATTTTGAGTTTCTTGTGTCTTAATGGAAGGTAAAGTGCAATGATGTTTTCTAGATGCATGTAGTGATTATATTCTTTGTGCTATTGAATGGGGATAAAATTATCACGAGAGGATGTTTTGGAGATCTTAGCTCATACAGTCAGAGCAATTTTGGCACTGGTTGTCTTGATTAACTCTGGATGATGCTTGATTGAAGAAGTTTAGAGAGGAATGAAGGTTGGGTGTCATTTGCATAGAAATAGCTGTTGTTGGAGATAACAGTCAGGTAGCTGATGTAGAAAAGGAATATGCATTGTATTAGTTTGTTGTTATACCAGATGTTTGTTGTTTAGAACAATGGTGTATGGTGGTTGTTGTATTGGATGTGTTGTCACACCCAATACCACCAAATTTCAAGCAGGGGTATATCAAAAGTTTTCCATTAAGATTTGTGATTAAATGAGTAAAGTTAATATTTATAATGAATTTGCCATTTTCAATGGGTGTGCAGTGCACCTAGCACACCTGGAATATACGCCTTTGGTTTAGAATATGTATTTTCTGAATTGTGTTGCTGTGTTAGATATTGAATTGAACAGGATATGTCATATGAATTGTGTAAGCAAATTTAGGTAGCATTGTAGAATCTGGAACCGTGTCATTTCTCTGTGACCAAAATACTTAGCTTTCCCCAACACAATGGCTGACAAACATGCCATTGCTATGTCTCTTCAGCCACCACCATCTATAATACTACTACCACCACTACTACCTCTAATACAGTCTCTGTTCTTCTGAACTAGCAAGCTGTGTTCCACATTAACCCAACCTCATTTAATGCAATCACTTCATCTTCTAAGAGTAACGAAATTTTCCTTACATCATCTTCAGAAAATAAACAGAAAATGCTCATTAGATAATCAAATTCTTGATATACTGTCTCAGAAAACAAGACTGGTGGTCATTTCTACAATGCTTCTGATTATGAGTCTGCTTGATCAGAGTTAACCTTGGGCTAAACAGCAGTAACAATACTCATCCTGGATTCTGCTGCATCTGAGCTCATCAAACGTTTACATTAAAACTCCACCCCCAAACATTTCTGTACAGAGATGATTCTCTTCCCACCCACGTTTTTTCCAGTGGATATCGACCTATGGATATTTTATCAAAACATCAATAGAATCGATCTCATTCGTCTGGAAAGGTCATGGGTACTGTGCATCTTCCTTTGACCAAATGAATAAAAACTTAAAAATCAGTTCATCATATGTGAATTTCTCTCTCTCTCTCTCACTTTTGAATCTTGGCACCTTAAATATGAAATAAATTAATAACATAGTTATCTTAAAAATACTTTTCTTTTTGCATTTATCCTCACCCACCTACTGTGGTGCTAAAAGTTCAAGATAAATGTGTGTTAGCTCTTTGAAGAATACACTACTGAAATTTCAGTCTGATCGTTAAGCAACCAGAGAGTTTCTAAGTAGTCATTTGACCTGCTAGAAATATCAGCTGAATCTCCCTAAAATCAAACTCAGTTGTCTTAAAATGAAGCTTGTGTGTTAAAATAATGTGGTCGTGGATTCACTGCACATAGGAGAAAGATGAGACAGTTATGACAAGAATAATCTTGATTTTTGATTTGCTCAATCAGAGCTGACTGGAGGCAAAGCAACACTAGGCAAAGCAACAACTGCTACATTTAAGAATTCTTCCTTCCTCTACAATGTTTCATGTTGTAGTAGCTGCTGTCTTTGCAATCCCCAAGTCAGTCTTGATCAAACAGTTGTATGGTTAATGACATCCCAATCATGAACAACCTGTTATTTTTATGTTTTTAGGGCTAATTTCTTTTTTAATGACTTTAAAGTTATATTAGGAGACAAATTTAGCTGCTATTTCTGGTATGTTGTGTGACCTGCAATACGTATCGCTTATCTCAATCATGGGTGAACTGCAACTCACCAATAAAAAAATTACCTTGAATTATCTTAGTTGTGTGGCCTGCTTGCTGATGAGCTATGTCTCATGTAGCCCACTTCTCAAGAGATTGCCCATGTAGATACACTTTGTATATTATAATGACCACATCTAATCATCTACTACTTATATCTTTTCATTCTAAGTTGCAATTGTAAGATTTGTAGATGTTGTTGCTGTTGTTATTGTTACTGTACACGAATCAAAATATATTGAGGTAAGGACAGCCTTCGAATATTGGAGAATTAATTGTTCACTATAATTAATATTATGTGCTGTACCATAGTGTAGTGTATAGGGCTCTATATTCCCAATAGGTTCTTTTCCTCTCTCTCTTCATTTTTTCCTATCATTTCTTTCTGTTGAAGAGCATAGGCTCAAAATGTCAAAGACATTTTTAATTTTTCCTAAACATCAAACTAATACACTTGCTTGTGCTCCCTCAACTGTTTCTGTCTTATGTTTTCTATACATTTGAACTGTATATAAGATATAGGCTGTCAAAGAAGGATGATAGTACTTTGGATCTCATTTCAGGGCAACCTGTCTTCCATTAGCTTCTAGTCCTCTCCTGTGGTTTCAGGAATTCTCTACATGAAGTAATGTATCACATCCTGAGCAACAGCATTACTGGGTCAGCTAAACCAAGATGAGGGTAGCCAATGAGTCTTAAACTCTTAAATGTTTCTAACCCACTATTGTGTAATATAATATACTGTAAAAACCCATGTAATTTGCACACCTGGTTTATTTACGCAGATGATTTTCAGGATAAAAATTGTTAAAAAAAGCTACTACTCATGTAAAATTTGCACCCAAAAGTTTTCAGAATTGCCAACATGGTCAGGGGGGAAAAGGTTTTCGATTTAGTTGTATTCAGTATAATTTCACTTACTTATGATTAGATTTTATTAAATTTTCATTAAATAAAAATAATTTCTGTTTAACAGGTATCATATTAAAAGCTATTAAATTACAAAGTGCTTGTGTTGTTTATAATAATACTAGCTGGTCCTGTGCCATCAAAAACAACTATTTGTAGCATTTTATATATAAATATGGATGGCAAATCAAATTAATATATTTGTCAATGTTATCTAGTGGTTGTCTTTTGGGATGTGACATCGATCATCATTTGTTACTGAAAGAACGCTAGTTCCCTCATACAAGCATTCACATACTTCCCTTGTACACACACACACATACATACATATACTCACACAGAGTTGAAATGCTGTTTGATTTTTCTTTTCAGTGTTGAATGTTCACCATCCCACTTCCATTGCATAAACACACACACACACACACACACAAACATTCACATACCTCCCTTTTACATACACACACATATACTTACACAGAGTTGAAACACTCCCACTACCAGTTTGCTATCACCCCTTCTTTCATTATTCATCTATCACCTTTTCATTTCTCATTCATATGCTGTGACGGAGAAAAACACAAGAGTACTATTATAGTAGAAGATGGCCCAGACCGTGATTACCAGTATGAACATCAGACTTCAAATCGTAGTTAGCCATTTAAAAAAAGTATAGCGTCCAGCATAAATAAAAGTCAACTTCATTATATTTAAGCCCTTATTTTTTCTGTAAAAACCTATTCTGACACTAAATGAGTCAACTTCCAATGCAGACGTTTAGATTTTGTATGTCTCTTTTCAACAAAAAAATTTCTAAAAAAATTCTAGAGACAATCTACTCATGTAATTTATGTACCCCTAAAGTTTATTTTTATTTTTGCAGAAAAATATGCATAAATTACATGGGTTTTTAGGGTATGTTACAATTGTGAAGCCATCCCACATCCTAACCTAGTAAGAATATGGAATGCCTCAGGATTGTAAGGTCATGTACTCTATTCCTAGATCAGACAGCACCCTGCATCTTTGATTAAGGTACTTCATTTCATATTACTCCAGCTTGGCCAACATAAAATTAGTTATGTTTGCAGAAAAGTGGTGCCTTGCAGACCATTAACTCCATATCTTGAAAATGCAAAATGGATGGATAAAGCATCTGGAGTTGTTTGATATTTCCCCTTTTCAGATAAATATTTGCCACTTGAAGTCTTCAACCAATTCCAACCTATTCCTCATTTTCCTTTTGACTGTTTTGAACTGGCTTTTGGCAGGAAATTACTTCCATGTATCTGGTTCTCTTGTTCAATATTAAAATCATTTACATCAATCACTTTTTCTTCATACCAGTATCAGGTTCTACAGGGATGTGGTAACTAGAATTAACTGCTAAATCTCCCTCGAACCAAATCCAAGTGTTTTGAAGGAGACAACACATTTGAAAAAATCATAGTTGAGTTGGTCATAGCTGGTTTAATTTATTCAAAGATCTGCTCAGTCAGAGAGAATATCTGGGATTAAATAACAACTATGATCATAGACTATGATCTATTTTTGTAATGACTCTCAATCTCTGTCACTCCTACTGGTATTCTTCCCTTACTTTTTCTACAACAGAACCGTCTTGGTAGGATCAAAGGTCAAATACGCTTTGATAATAAAAGCATGTTCTATTGACCTTGGTTTTTGTTTAAAGTCACATTTTACAAAGTTGATGACAGATTTGCATGTTATTGATTTTATTGACTTCAGATGAGAATCTATGCCTCAAGAGAATTGATTAAGCTCCAGTTGCCTGGAATATTCTTTTAGTATTTCTGAAATCTCAACTAAGGTAATATGTTTATAAATCATTAAAGCAAAGAATAATGAAAAATAGTATTCTTAAGTATATTTAAGATGTCATAATGTATTTGTGCATATAAGTTGTGAATGCGTTTACATGCATATTGAACGTTGATGTTATTAAAATCTAGTTTAGATATTGGTGAGGATATCTGGCTTTTATCCAGGTAGCTTGGGTTCAATTCCTATTGTGGAAACAGTACATTTTTCAGGTAGAGGCATATCTGTGTGCTTAAGATGTTTGCTTCACAATCAGGTGATTCTGAGGTTTTGTACTAGCTTCTGGATGTAAGTAAAATGTTTGAGTCTATCAAATATACCTACACAAACACACACACACACATACATGTAAATAAATATATATATACATATGTGTGTGTGTGTGTGTGTGTGTGCGTGTATATATATAAACATATACAGTAGTACCTCGGTTTTCAAATAACTTTGACCATGAATAAATCGTGCTTTATCTCCTGTCTTTCTCATATTCATTTAATACAGTAGTACCTCAGTTTACAAACACCTCTGATCATGATCAAATCGTGCTTTATATATATATATATATATATATGCATATGAATATGAATTATTCATGATCAGAGTTGTTCGAAAACCGAGGTACTACTGTGTATATATATATATATATATATATATATATATATATATATATATATATATATATATATATATATATATATATATATATATATACATATATATACATTATACATGCACACATATATACATACACATATACATAAACATATATATATATGAAAATATTAATGGTTGTTTCTTTGTTGAGCAATACTAAAAACAATTTACCATTAAACTGAAGAATTACTCAAAATCTTTTTGAAGAGTCCATATTCTTTTATTCTTTTTAACTGTTTCAGTCATTTGACTGTGGTATTTACTCTAATTTTACACACTCTGAGACCAAATTGTGCTGGGGGTCAACTTTGCCTTTCATTTTCTAAGGGTCAATAAAACAAAGTACCAGTCAAATACTGAAGTAATTGACTATCCCCTTCTCCATAAAATATCAAACCTTGTGCCAAAATCTGAAACAATTATTATTACTAGATTATCAAAAAATAGTAGGGAGCTAGCGGAATCATTAGAGTATCAGACAAAATACTTCGTGTTATTTCTAATTCTTCCAGCTCTTTACATTTTGGCTTCAATTTGCAACAGGATCACCTTTGCCTTTCATCCCTCCAGATTTGATAAAATGAAGTGCCAGTCAGGTACTGGGGTTAATAGCATTGACTAATTCTCTTCCCTCAAGACTTCTAACCTTGTGCCTAAATCAGAAACAATAATATTATGTTGGAAATTATGTGTGTGTGTGTGTGTGTGTGTGTGTGTGTGTGTGTGTGTGCGTCTATGTGTGTAATGTACTGTTCCGTGATAGAAAGATCAACGTCGTCTCTTTCATTGGACACGAAACTCAGCTTGCAAAGACCTATTGGGGCAAGCGAAATCGGGATGGCACCTGTGCCCAGTGTCGCCTTTCTGGCACTTGTGCCTGCAGCATGTGTAAGGACTTTCGAGCGAGATTGTTGCCAGTGCCCCTGGACTGGCTCTTGTGTGGGTGGCACATAAAATACACCATTTTGAGCGTAGCCGTTGCCAGTACTGCCTGACTGGCCTTTGTGTCGGTGACACATAAAACCACCTACTACACTCTCGGAGTGGTTGGCATTAGGAAGGGCATCCAGCTGTAGAAACTCTGCCAAATCAGATTGGAACCTGGTGTAGCCTTCGGGTTCCACCAGTCCACAGTCAAATCGTCCAATCCATGCTAGCATGGAAAGCGGATGTTAAACGATGATGATGATGATGATGATGAATACATGTCTTTGAGTGCCACTAACAGTTTCATATGCTGAGAAATACTTCAAGCATATTCATCAGGCACAGGCCACATACCATTACGAACTGAAAAAATGAATAAGAGAAGAAACGTGAAAAGATGAGAAGGAAGCATATAGAAAATGCAGAAGTTTAAAAAAATGGAAAATATAAAACAAAAAAGTAAAAACTAAAATGTAAAAAGTAAAAATGTTATCTTCCTTAGACTTTAAATTATAAGGCTGACAAAATATCAACAAGTTAATCAGGTATATATGTATACTGTGTATATATTGTGAGACCCTTCTTGTAGGCCTCTGTTTCAGCTGCATCACTTGCACCTTGGTATATCCATTATCTCAATGGTTCCCCCATTTTGGTACTTTCAAGCATATGCCTTATTTTGCTTAATCCAGATCTGGAAGTGTATTTCATACCAGCAAAGAAAATATTGAGGCATTGAATGAAAATAATTTGCGTATTTCAATCTGTCTCAGTTGTTTCCCTTTTGCAACTGGTCGACTTTAGTTTTCCTGTTTCTCTGAAGTTGAGAATATATACATAAATATATGACAAAAGACTGATGCAAATATAACCCAGTAAAACCTTTGAATGTCTAAAAACCAGTAAGAGAATAGAATATATATA
>NC_068982.1:58353423-58360686 GCF_001194135.2 Octopus bimaculoides | reverse complement strand
TATATATATACATACATACATACATACATATATAAAAAAGAAACACTGATGGATATAACTTTACCAAAGAGAGAATCAGGAAGAAGGAATCAATGGAAGCTTTTGTATACAATGTCACAGTTCTTCCTCTTTTGAAGTAATAAAGCAAAGGTGATGAAGTGGATTTTTATTATTTCATTTTGACGATGGGTAAGGCAGTGAGCAGGAGGAATCATTACCACACTGGATGATATGTTTAGCATCATTTCGTAAGTCTTTACATTCTGAGTTCAAATTCCACTAGGGTTGACTTTCTCTTTCAGGGTGGCAAGCTGGCAGAATCGTTAACAAACCCGCCAAAATGCTTAGCGGCATTTTATTTGTCTTTACATGAAGTTAACATATGTTTATCAGTTTCTTAAATATCAGTTTTATAAATTTCTTCGGACCAGTGACTTCCAGACAATTATTGGTTTTCTCCCTACCAATAAATAAATGAATAAAAAAAAAAAAAAGCATAAAATCTTTGAATGGTTTGCCTCCTGGTTACTTTAAGGCAGCACAAAATGCTTACAGTTGCAAAGCATGCCATTATCCAAAGTTAATTCATAATTGACCTGCTTATAAGGTCTCTTGGCATTGTAAAAGTTACCTCATTTTTCTTGTTTTTTTTTTTCTGTTTTTGTTTATCTGGATATATTTCTGCTCAATGTAGTGGCACAGTTAGGATGTGTGCTACTTGGGGCAACCCTTGAGTTTGCTGTTCCCACTCATTCAAACATATAAACCCAATCAGGCTTATTCAGCAGACCCAAAGGTGCTGCTTTGATAAAAAAAAAAAAACAGTTCCTGGGATGGATTGCACCCCAGTTCTGCTACTAGCTTAGGACTGGATCACACAGAATTTCCAAAGCTTGGCTATCAATACATAACACACCATTTTCTATCTAGTGTTTGAAATTATCATCAACATAATTTGAACCAGCCTCCTGCAAGAAAATATTTGGTTGTAGACTGTTCACCAGCATCAGTTGTGCATGAGCACTTTTTTAATTATCAAATGCTCTTTGCTAAATATTTGTCCAAACAAATTTAACATTTTTCTTGTGCAAATTTGCAAATAATTTGATCATTTTTAGAATATTTTGGCAACCATCAACCATAAAAACCTAGCAAATTACTAATTCCAAAATAGTACTTTGTTTCTTACTAGAGTGGGGAAAAACATTTAATATTTTATAAACCCAAGGTCAATCTGGAGAAGCCCACACACTTCTTTCAAAAATTTTTTGAAACAAAATATCAAAAAAAAACAAAATCTTGTTCTTAGATAAACATTTTACCAAGTTAATGTTCATGTCTGCATCCCTCAGATGGTTTAATTTAATCTTTCTTTTTAGGTTCAATTTTCTCTTTTTATTGTTATCATTATTATTATCATTATTATCTATATACATATTACAACACTCGTAATTTTACCCCAATTCTAGATTGATTTAGTTCTTTAACACCTTCACATTCACTCATTGCTTATTATACCACTTTATCAACATTTAACCTTATGAAATTCAAGTCCGATTAATTTTCTCTGATGATTATTTTTACATACTATTAATCATTGCAAAAATTATTTTCCTGCCGCCATGTATCTCTAATCATCCCTTAAACATGAAATGCATTTCTTTTTGCTGCCCAGATGAACTGTTATTTGCATTCATAATCATTATTAAGCTAAACATACTAAGCTATCTAACATGCACTTATATACACCAGTGGTGTATGGCGGTTGCTGTCAATGCATATATACATATATACATATGTACGACGAGCTTCTTTCAGTTTCCATCTACCAAATCCACTCACAAGGCTTTGGTTGGCCTGAGGCTATAGTAGAAGACACTTGCCCAAGGTGTCACGCAGTGGGACTGAACCTGGAACCATGTGGTTTGTAAGTAAGTTACTTATCACACAGCCTCTCTTACACCATAAAAACAAGTAAAATTATATGGTTTCTTGTTTTTCAGTATGTGCACATAAGAGAATAATGGCTTATTTTAGAATGCTTACAATTTATAAAGTATTATTAATTGAGTTTGCTTTAGTGCCATATATCTGTATCCCAATTGAATTAAGTTTACATTATTTACATTTTGGATCCCACATTTTGACTAGGAATACACACCTTGTATGCCTGATTTTTTAAATGAAGGTTACACTGTTGTTAAGAAATCCCAAGTTAACTTGCCAGAGGTATGATTTAAAATGAGTAGTGAAACCAGAAGAATGGAATGAAAAAACGAAACAGAAAAACATACATATAAAGAAATAAAATAGAAAAAAAAAAGAGGTCAAAAATATGGGTCCGGGCAATTGTCTAAAGTTGTGTGTACGTGTGTGCATGTATGAGTGTAATAAATACATATTTTGGAACAAGTATGAGTACATCCATTGAGAACTTAAAAGTAAGTTTGTAGACAATTTTGCTAAATGGCAATTGTACACTCCATGCCTCTTGAGTACATTTGTACTACACAGTGCATAAATACACATGCACACATATATGTAATATATAGAATACATGTGTGAGTGTGTGTGTGTACATGTGTGCATGTATAAGAAAAGACATGCTTTCACAAGCATATTTCCACCATAACTATTTCTCTTTTTCTTCATCTCTCATACACACCCTCAGAGAGACTCTCTCTCTCTCTCTATCTCTCTCTCTCTCTCTCACTCACACACACACACACACACACACACACACACACACACACACACACACACACATATATGCTCACACAGCACCAAATGCTGTACTATGACTGCCTATTCTTAGAAATTGATTCCTCTTTATCTGGCATTGACCGATTTAATGGAATATTGGGCTCAGATCCAGAGAACTAGTGTTCTAGCTCAGTATGGAACCAGGTAATCGTTTTCTTTATCAATAAGGTCGACAAGTCAGCCAGTTCTTCTCTTACTTCATCTCTTTAGTTCCTGAATCATTTGAGGAATAGTTTAAGAGACATTCTCAGGGAGACATATATGAATATAATGTCAAAATAATATGGAATTTATATGCAAAAATATAAACATAGAAATCTTGTAAAATATGTAAAATATCTTAAATATCTTTTACTCGTTTTGGTCATCGAAGTTTGGTCATGCTGGAGCACTACCTTAATGTGTTTTGTCAAGCAAATTGACACCAGTACTTACATTTTCTTTAAGTACTTATTTTCATCTATCAAGAGGCAATGAAATAAAATACCAGTCATATACTAAGGTTAATTTAATAGACTGTACCACTTACACTAAAAACATGGTTTAGTGTCCATGTCTAAAATATCACTGTTGTTAGTGGTGTATTGGCAGAACTTGTAAGCACATGGAATAAACTGCCTCACAGTATTGAGCTACAACTGTTTACTTTCTGAGTTCAAATTTCATCAAATTCAACTTTGCAATGTTGATCAATGTAATTGACTAAATCCCTTCTTGTAATTTGAGTCCTTTTGCTTATGTAAGAACTCATTATGGGAAAAAATTCTCTAATTATTTTGATTTTTTTTTTGTTTCCACTGTTTTACTGGAATTATCTGCACTAGTTACAAACAGCAAAAGAGTTAAATTTCAGTTCCTCAAAATTGTCACACTGTGTCATAGTTTTCATATTGATTAATTCTGTTGTAAGTTCTTTTCCTTTTACATCATTATTGTAAATTTCTACAAATGAAAAGTACACTTATAGTCAAAAGAATGCAAAAGTATAAAAAGTTTCTTTTGCAGATTCAGACGATCTTAGACAACCTATAATAGAATTGGCAAACACATTTTAAAAAGAGACATCCACAGCAATGATTTTGGGCATGTGAAAGGATCTTTTGTATGTATTCTATCATTTGATTGGGTCTCATAGAACAAAATGATCTTGAATTTTCTTATTTGTTTGTTTAACCTTTTAACATTCATATTTCTTTGTTTATTTACATTAGTTTTGGATTAATCACGAATTATTCCATAGCTTCAACACATCAATGATATGATTGTTTTATTCTTAGAATGATATTGTAGGGTAGATGGAAAAGGATGGATCTTTTTAATTCGAACATAAAACAGGCAGAATATTTTGGCCGGATATGGCCGGTTTAAATGCTTATGGGTTAATTTCATTTTGCAGACTACTAGCAATAAATATTTCTCTCCACTTACTATATATTTATTAGTGACATATTTTGATTCCGTCTGCAGAGCACCAAATCAATCTTGCAGTTTCTGAAGATTTTCAGTTCAGTTTCATTGTTGTCCACACGGTATTAACTGATACCATGTTGCAGATGTTAATCATATTGAATCAGATGTTTACATGAAGATACAGGGGACATGTATTTTATAGATCTTGTTACTTTAGTTTTGGCCTTTAGCAATGAATTAAGATTCAGAATATTATGCAGGGCTAATTTCATATCAATAAGGTTTTATGAAAATTATTTCACACTATCATTTGTGGCTAACAACCAGATAACCTGTACATATCAGAAGCATTTGTCATCTTTTCTTTTTTCTCGATAAGAAAACATATTACAAATACAGCTGCGTGAAGCTTGCTTTGCAACCATGTTGTGTTTGGATCTACTGCACAGCACTTTGGACAAGTCTCTTCTATTGCAGCCTTGGATCAACCAATGCCTTGTGAGTGAATTTGGTAGATGGAAACTGCATGGAAGTCCATCATACACACACACACACACACACGTTTGTCTAAACCCTTTAACACAATGCCTCAGCATAGTTGCAGTCCAGTGACTGAAACAAGTACAAGATAACAGATAGAAAATATGTTCCATAGTTCCAGAAAAGGTGACTGTTTCAGTATTGAACTCTGAATCGATGTCACGCAAATTCACATATGCCATCCATATTGTGAAAAACTTTGTACTTCCTTTGTACTTCCTTGTGCTTGGCAGTCATATTGGCACTACAGTCATATCCTTGACTTCTGCAATCTCCCTAGATCATGCTATTTTTACTCAGTAGTTCCTTTGTCAAGTTTGCAATCTCAGAACATGTTATTTCTCAAGTCTTCAAAAGATATAAATTTCTCTTGAATCTTAAACCCACAGTTTATACTTTGAAGGGAACATATGATAAATGTTACATGTTCGACATGTGCAGAATTAGGTGTTGCATCAACTGTTATTAAATAGTATTTCGCTTTTCATCTTTCAGAGAGTATGTGTTTGAAAACGAGATAGGAGCAAGGAGAAATAAATTCATTTTGTGATTCAGGTGACAAATTATGTGCCTAGAACATTTTCTTGTTTATTCCTGGTTTACTTTGAACTGCCCAGCATAAGCTACAAAACAGAGGATCTCAATGAGGTAACCAGACTAATGAAGTTATTATTGTGAACATCACCAATCAAATGACAGGTATTACATGATGCTAACCTCCTTTCACAGAGAGAAAAAAAGATAAAGTAAATTAGACACTGTTTAATTTACATTCTTTTAAAATAGCAGACTAGTTCACCTCCTCTCCTACATTTGCTTATGCAGAAAATGTCTTCGGCATCTGTTTGAAGGAATTCTTTGTAAGAACCCTCTTCATGATACTATGATACATAGCTCAACTTATGCTAGTTACTACATTCAAGTTCAGGAATTCTGTCTTATAATTTTTTCCATTTTTCTCTGGCAGACAATCCATTTTCTGTTGTCACAGCTATTGTATTAATTCTGCTTTTTCCTATGTGTCAACATAGTAAACAAAATAGGGTTTGTTTATCGACACTTCACATTAACTAATTTCTCTCAGACATTCTATCTTTTTAATTACTGTGTTTAATGATGCCAAATGTAAAACATCGCTGTTAACTGTCACTTGAAAATGTTATGAGCAATGGAATATGTCTTTCTTGTGCTCACTTTCAATGTTTTCTGCACTTTTTTGTATAAAATCCAAAGTATGCCACATGCCACTTCTGTAGCATGTGGTATAGGAGAAATTGTTTTGTTTCCAGTTTGCTCTTGAGCAGATGGTTCATTTCCTACTGATAAATATTCATCACCGTTTTGGAAATAGCACCTATGTCTAGTTATGATTACCTTTATGTTTTTGTTCATCTTTTGTTTTCCTTTCATTTAGCTTTTGTGCTACAAATAACTGCCCTACCTTCTAACCACCTATATTCTCATCCAAGCTGATTCACAAACATCACACCACTATTCTGTCATTCCCTTATTCTTCTATTCTGAAGATCTGCTCGATCAGAGCCAGCCTACAAACACATATCAACACTGATACGATCACATCTCTCTTTACCCACGATCACCACCACCATCAACATATCCCATCGCTAAATCCTCCCGCAATGACCAGTAACATGTGCCAATGAGTAATACTGTTAAAAGTAACACCCTAAACCCTTCAGATCACTCCCAATCATTTTGAAAATATATACATTGGAAACTCTGATCCTAGGTTCTCTGTACAGCGGGCAAAGATAGTATGATCATATGGAAATCTTTTGATAATATATTTACTCAATCAGAACGGACTTGGAGCTAAGCAACTTCAATAACAACAACAACAACAGCAAACACAATTACCGTCACTGTTACTACTACACACAGTGAGGTAGCCTCTATGAAATTGCTCGCCATACATGAAATAATAATTCAAATTCCCTTGTTCAATTCACACCCTATCGTCTTAAGAACAAAGGAACGTCACACTGGACAAAGCAGTCCTTAGATATACCAAATGATGGGTTTTGCCATCACTTGAGCATTTTTATATATGATCACAGATCTGTTTGTTCAAGGGCTGACTTAAAGCTAAACAACAGCAACAACAACAACAACACAACAACAACTAGATCACTCCTTCAACGTCCATCAAACCACTGCAAAACATCACCACGACGCTACCACCCAATCACCAATCATCCATTCCAGTAATCGCACCCACATTTCACTTTGCATGATCTTCTTCCCCCTCCCTATCACCTACTACTACTACTACCACTACTACTGCTACTGTTACTACTCCTACTGCTGCTGCTGCTACTTTGCACTAAGTATCATTGATCTGATGTAATCCATTTGGTGGATTAGTTCATTTGGAATTTGTTCAGTAGCTGATGATGAAGTCAAGAACTACTTCTACAGTGCCTACATCTCAGGGGTGTGCATGAATATTTGTGAGTGTATGTGTGTGAGTGTGAGTGTGTGTGTGTGTGTGTGTGTGTGTGTGTGTGTGTGTGTGTGTGTGTGTGTGTG
>NC_068982.1:58349992-58352933 GCF_001194135.2 Octopus bimaculoides | reverse complement strand
ATATATGTGTGTGTGTGTCTGTATGTATGTATGTATGTATATGTGTGTTTATGCATGTATATGTATGTATATGTATGTGTATGTATATATGTGCATGTATACATATATGTATGTGTGTATATATGTGTATGTATATATATATGTGTGTATATATATATATGTGTGTGTATGTATGTATATGTAATCATATATACATGCATACACACGCACACATGCACACATCCACACGTATACATACATACATACACATGAAGTCTGCATGTGCATTCTTGTCTAAGTATAGGAGTCTAGGTTGATGTTCATGTGTGTGTGTGTGTGTGTGTGTGTGTTTTACATTTAAATACAAGCCACTGATTCATGTCTAATTTACCACATGGAGTGTGTAGTCAGCTGTTATATCAATGTTTTTCCTGTGTGTCTCCTCTTGACAGCATTATTGAACAAATACAAAAACGATTGCATTCTATACCAGGGCAGGTTCAATACCACCCAAAGGCAAATGTAAGAATTTTTTACCTCTACTCATTCCTGAGCCTACATGTTATTGTTATTGTTGTTCTTCTTGAGCCTCTAAGCAGCTCTGACTGAGCTAACCCATGACAACATATCATCGAGTCTTGACCATCTTTTTTCTATTTTGTCATTGTTTTTATATTTTATCTTATATTTCTTACGGAAGTTTTCTCATTAGACCATGGCCATGCCAAGACATTGCCTTTGAAGAGTTAGGTGAATGAATTATCTTTTTTCAAGTCAGGTACTTATTCTTATAGGTCTCTTTTGCCTCACTGCTAAGTTATGGGGATGTAAACAAACCAACAGCAGTTATCAAGCAGTAGGAAAACAAACACAAAGGCACACACACATTTATATACATGATGGGCTTCCTCACAGTTTTGGCTTTCTTGCGATCACATTCACTCACAAGGCATTTGTTGGCCCAGGGCCTTAGCAGAAGATGCTTCCTCAAAGCACTACAATATATTTTTCAATATCTCCTCGTTTTTAAGGCAATTGCATAGATATAGGCTGCCCTTTAGCAAAGCATAGTACCCATTCAGCCACCCTACCAGGGATACTATGATGTCCTAGTGGATTGTGAAGAGGTAGTGGAAGAGCTCGACTGAACCAACAGTGCTTCCTACATTGATGCTGAACGGAGGAATCCTAGATGATCAATGGTCAGGAACTCCAAATTCTATCACGAGATTAACTGCAATGCATCCATAAGGGTAGTGTCCATAGTTGTGTAATCAGCTAATGAAAAATTCACTATAACACAAGCTCCTAATTCAAATTCATAATAATGGAATTTGTTGGCACCAGAGTCATGGGAATCCATGAAAGCGGTGAAAAAATGCATGTGATTTGAAGATTTGGATACTATTTCAAGCATGTTGATGAGGCATCTAAAGACTTCCTCAAGACCTAGATTATAAAACTGTCAATAAGAGAAGTATCAATTAAACACTAGGGTTGAACTAAACACTAGGTTTGAACTAAGCACTATAGTGCTCTATTTTTCATTGTTGCTACATTCTGAGTTCAAATTCCACTGAGTTCAAATTCCACTGAGTTCAAATTCCACTGAGTTCAAATTCCACTGAGTTCAAATTCCACTGAGTTCAAATTCCACTGAGTTCAAATTCCACTGAGTTCAAATTCCACTGAGTTCAAATTCCACTGAGTTCAAATTCCACTGAGTTCAAATTCCACTGAGTTCAAATTTCACTGAGTTCAAATTCCACTGAGTTCAAATTCCACTTTGCCTTTCATCCTTTTGGGGACAATAGAACATTCAGACAGATAGACGATACAAAAGCAGACAGGAGAAACAACAATTAGAAGGACAGGGAAAAAAGATGGGTCATTCATGGCCTTCTTTCCTCAGTCAAGTTACCAGAAGTCTTTACTGTTTTGGGCAGTTACACTTGAGACAGTTTGATCCAATTGCTCCAAAAAAAAGAGTTAAGAGTATTAGATTTTTTGTAAGAAAGCTGGTGAATATATATATATATATAGGTATGTATTTATGTGTGTGTCTTTGTGTCTGTGTTTGTCCCCCCCCCCACCACCACCACCATTGCTTGACAACTGATATTTGTGTGTTTATGTTCCCCATAACTTAGCGGTTCAGCAAAAGAAACCGATAGGATAAGTACCAGGCTTATAAAGTAAAAGCCTTCGACCAAAAGACGATGCTCCAGCATGGCCACAGTCAAATGACTGAAACATATAAAAGAAGGAAAAAAGAAAGGAACTTAAATATTCTAAAAAAATGTTTGTAATGTTATATAATTTCTCCTGATACATCTTTATTGTCAAGTCGTCTTTGCTTGCAAGATTTGCTTTTTATTTATCACAGGGTTTCTCAACTATTTTTTATCTGTGACCCACTTTGATTACTACTTTATTCTAATGCGCCCCCATAACCTTCGATATTTAAAAATTTTGTTTTTCACACATTAACTTGTGTAAGTTGAACTAGGCGTAGAAGTGGCTGTGTGGTAAGTAGCTTGCTTACGAACCACATAATTCCGGGTTCAGCCCCACTGCATGGCACCTTGGGCAAGTATCTTCTACTATAGCCTCGGGCCAACCAAAGCCTTGCGAGTGGATCTGGTAGATGGAAACTGAAAGAAGCCCGTCGTATACATATATATATATATATATATATATCATCATCATCATCATCATCATCGTTTAACGTCCGCTTTCCATGCTAGCATGGGTTGGACGATTTGACTGAGGACTGGTGAAACCGGATTGCAACACCAGGCTCCAGTCTAATTTGGCAGAGTTTCTACAGCTGGATGCCCTTCCTAACGCCAACCACTCAGAGAGTGTAGTGGGTCCTTTTACGTGTCACCCGCACGAAAACGGCCACGCTCAAAATGGTGCATCTCATGTGCCACCCGCACAAGAACCAGTCCAGGGGCAC
>NC_068982.1:58346078-58347926 GCF_001194135.2 Octopus bimaculoides | reverse complement strand
GGCAAGTATCTTCTACTATAGCCTCGGGCCAACCAAAGCCTTGCGAGTGGATCTGGTAGATGGAAACTGAAAGAAGCCCGTCGTATACATATATATATATATGTATGTGTGTGTGCATGTTTGTGTGTCTGTGTTTGTCCCCCCAAGCATCACTTGACAACCAATGCTAGTGTGTTTATATCCCTATAACTTAGCGGTTCAGCAAAAGAGACCAATAGAATAAGTACTAGGCTTACAAAGAATAAGTCCTGGGGTCGATTTGCTCGACTTAAGGTGGTGCTCCAGCATGGCCACAGTCAAATGACTGAAACAGGTAAAACAGTAAAAGAGTATGTAAAATGTTAAAGAAAGAAACGGGACTTTTTTCATGCAATACATACCAGCACATATATCTAAGGCAAAATTTTTTCAGGGTCCCTTAAAATACTATAGTGGATCCCCAATTTAGTATTGTGTTGCATGGACTACCAAAAGTCTTATATGGGCCGTCAGGGGCTATTTGGACCCCCAGCTGAAAATCACTGCATGTCATGAAGACCTTATCACTCAGGACATATACCTCACATTATCATGTCACTGTGACCTTCTTTCGAAGAGGTTTGCCTTATATTGTCATGTCATTGTGACTTTGATGGCCAGCACTGAGAGGAGCAGTTAAAACAACTCCTTTACATACTTCAGTTTGTTTACATTCCATTCTCGTAGCCTTTGATGTCTGATGTGTCTGGCTTCCTGCTTGGTTGACATAGATATCATCAACAATCATACCAAAACTGCAACCATCGCCTACCATTGTCACCACCATCGACATCACCTATATCGATGCCACAAAACACCACCATCACCACGACCACCACTGTTGCCACCACCACCACCATCACCACGACCACCACTGTTGCCACCACCACCACCACCACCATCAACACCGCCATTGCTTACATCTCTGCAGCAGCATTGATTATCATCTTTGACATCATCATCATTATCTTCACTTTTACTTGGATTCATCAGAATATCTTCCATTCACACATGCTCACAAACACACACCCCACACTCATACATTCTCTCTCTCTCTCTCTCTCTCTCACACACATACACACATCCCTGTATATCTTCCATGTGCAAAACGTTACCTACTATGTTCCTTCTTTCTTCTCTCCTCTTGACACTTTAGTACCACCTACATTGTATATGCATACATGCACCACATTATATAAATAGGTGCAGGCATGGCTATGAGGTTAAGAGGCTTGCTTCTCAGCTCGAAGCTAAGTACTGGGTCAATTTGTTTGACTAAACTCTTCAAGACAGTGCCCCAACTTGACTGCAATCTAATGACTGAAACAAGTAAAAGTTGAAATAAATATATATACAGATCATCATTGACTTACGACCACAATTGGTTCCAAATGACTAGCCGTAAGTTGATTTGGTCATAAGCCAGCCTATGGGCCGACATAGCTTTGTTTTATATTTTTGCATTTTTAAGGCACATTCTCAGGTAAAAGCCACACACAGCATTCTGTATTATACCATTATACTGGTATTAGTCAAAAATCTCAGTGTCTCAAACAGTTGTCTTATAAACAAATATGAGTTTACCTCAATGTCTCTGTGACAGGATATTCATCTAACACTTGAGATAACCACTGCGGCGATTGATAACCAAACCTAGGGGAAGCATTTGTTAACCGACATCACCCATAGACAGGTTAATTTCTAAGAAATTAAACCCATTAAATCAACTGGACTTTTTATTATTGCTGCCAGGAGCTGGCGCGCCAATCATCGTAAAGCTGATTGATCATAATTTGGATATATTTTAAGTCGACGACAACCTGTATATAT
>NC_068982.1:58334394-58344394 GCF_001194135.2 Octopus bimaculoides | reverse complement strand
TATTTTCATGCATAGCAAGAGACTCCAAATAAGAGGAATAAGTCCACAAAACTTGACAGGCACTTCTTTACACTAACTGCACCAGAGAAAATAGTTGCTTAGACATGTCTATGTGCAGTAATCTGCATGTTAACATTGCAGTGCATTGCACTGGCTATTTAGTTGCTTTTCATTAATAAACATTATCTGCACGCTATGTAATGCAGCGTGCCAAGGATTTAGATACATTTACTTGATAGCAAAACAGGATTAGTTTTTGTCAAGACATGTGGCTTGTGGGGGTTGTAGTGGTGGTGGGGGTGATGGTATAGTGGCAGCAGCTTAGTAGTAGTAGTAGTAGTAGTAGTGGTGGTGGTGGTGGTGGTACTGCTGCTGCTGTTGCTACTGGTCCTGGTAATAACAATTGTTGTAGTGGCTGTTGTTTTTGTTGTTGTTGTGGTGGTAGTAGTAGTAGTAGTGGTTGTGGGAGAAGTAGGGTGGTGTTGGTGGCAGTAGTGGTGATGGTGGTAGAGGTTCTACTGCTAGCAATGGTTGTGGTAGTAATAATAGTAGTTGTAGTAGTGAGCAAAGTAGTAGTGGTGGTGGTTCTGGGCCCAATAATGTGGTGGTGGTGGTCATAATTGTATTGGGAGATGAAGTGGTTATGGGAGGGGAGGAAAGTTGTGGTGATAATGCTACATGTACTGTCACTAATAATTGTTTTATTAGTAACAGCAGCAGCAGTGCTTGTAGTAGTTAGTAGTGGTAGTGATGATGGTAGTAGTAGTAGTGGTGGTGGTAGTGATGGTAGTAGTAGTGGTGGTAGTAGTAGTAGTGATGGTAGTTGTAGTAGTGATGGTGGTGGTGGTAGTAGTGGTGGTGGTGGTAGTAGTAGTAGCAGTGGGGGTGATACAGGTAGAGGTAGTAGTGGTAGTGATGGCGGCTATGGTGGTAACAGTAGTAGTGGTGATGGGGTGGTGGTGGTAATGGTGCTGGTAGTAGTAGTAGTAGTAGAAGTAGTGGTGATGATATTAGTAGCAGTAGTGATAGTAGTAGTAATTGTGGTAGTAGTGCTTGGTAAAAACCATAGTTACAATCCTATAGTAAACACATCATCATTAAAATGAAGAACCAGTCATGTTATATAAATCAATTGAGTGTTAGACTTAACCAGTCTCTTAGTTTAACAACATCACCTGGTCCACAAGTACTTTCGTATACATGCACTGCAATGTGAACATGGTCATAATACTGCACATAGACATGTCTCTGTGTTTTTTTTTTTTATCTATTATTTGTTTCCTTCATTCAACTGCGGCCATACAGAGGCACTGTCTTGAAGTATTTTAATTGAAGAAATTACCCCTAGTATTTATTTTTCATTTTAAGTTTGGTACTTAATTTATTGGTATCTTTTGCCAAACTGCTGAGTTATGGGAAACATTAACAAACCTATGGTAGTTGGCATGCAGCAGGGGCAGACAAAAAAATACACGCACACTAACACAAACACATTCACTAACACACACATATATACAATTTGCTTCCACACAGTTTCCATATATAATATTCACTTACAAGGCATAGGTCAACCCAGTGCTATAGTAGAAGACTTATGTCCAAGGTGCTGTGCATTGGGACTTGAACCCAAAACCATGAACCATGTGGTGGCCATGTGAAGATTCTGAACCACACAACCATGCCTGCTAAGTAAGTATATTCAAAACTCTGATGCAGTTAGTGAAGAGAGGAACTTCGGGTGCATTTCAATTTTTTATGGACTATTTTTTCCTTTTTAGAGTTTGTATAGATGAAGATATTTATAGGGATGTGTAGAATAATGTAGAGATATGTAGATTTGTGTCGAGCCATGTAGAAATATGTAGAGTTGTATAATGGTGTGTATAGTTGTGTAGAAATGTGCAGAGGTACGTAGAGATGTGTAAATTTGTGTTTATTTGTGTAGAGATGAGGAGAAATGTGTATATTATGTAGAGTTGTGAAGATATTTGTACAGTTGGGTAGAGATCTGTGGAGATGCATAGGTGTCTGTAGAAATTTTAGGGGATGTGTAGACATATGTAGAGATCAGCATGGTTGTACAGAGATGTGTACTGTTATACTGAGATATGTAGAGCTGTATAAAGCTATATAGACATGCATAGATTTATGGTGAGCTATGTAGTGACATATGAAGCTGGGAGGGTTGGGGTAAAGTTATGAGGAGTTGTGTAAATTTTTGTTGAGATAATATCTGTAGAGATGTCTGGATGTTTATAGTTCAGATAAAATTGTGTAGATTTCTACAGCATTGTATAATAGTGGAATGTAGAACTGTTGCAGTCATTCCGTGCAAATCTCTAGTTTTAAAAAAAGCTTTCTCTCTCCTTCTCTGCTTTCAATGATGCTGCTCTTTCCTTCTCTCCTTAAACAGTGAAAAAAAAATGTAGCAGTGTACTATACCAGAAATCCACAATTTTTTCACTGTTGTTCAGAAGGGCAGTAGAGAATTAATTGAGCTCATCCATAAGTATACTGGCCTATTTGCTTATTAAGCAGAAATAAATTATTCCATACAAAGGAAGACTTCTGATATAAACAATACTAGGCATGTCAAAAGCTCTGTAAAGATTCTCACAGGTTTGCAAATTTTAGAGTGGATTCCATAGCAGAGATGTTCCCAGGTCAAATAGTTCTTATGTCCTGGATTACTAATAATTAAAACAAGCTGAATTATTTTTCTTATGCTTTTGCAAGCCAACATGTCATAATTAATTAATTGTGGGATGTAAAACTGGATGAGGTTTGGGTCAGTGGGGAAGCAGTGACACTTACTGAACAATCTCAAATCGTTGTAACTAGATGTGGTAGTCAAACATGAGACATGAATTTGTCAAGATGCACTCACTTGCTCACCTTCTGGAAGTGTATGAAGTGTACATAGCATACATCTCTTTTGGCCTGTCTGGATTAAGTGGTGTGGTAGGGTTGTTTCAGAAAGGTTAAACACTGTCTTCCTTGACCCAGCCAATAGGCCAGTGGTCTGAATCATGAGAAATAGTGTAAGTGGTTGTTTATTCTATTACAGTGGTATGAAAGCCAAAGAACATCTGGCACATTAGTGTTAAGAGGCAGCTAGAATTGTATAGGAGTAGCTTATAGGATAATTGGGTGGTTCAAGCAGTTCCAATTGTCACTCACTTGTCATTTGGATTTCTCAAATGCACCAATGTAGAATTGGACAAACCCAATTGGATTAGCTATTCCATATTTAGAGCCTTTATTAGTTCATCCAATACAGATACTGTAAGTTGTCCATGATTTGAGTAGTTAGCTCAACACAGAATTAAGATTTTGACAAAGGTTTCTACCAAAATTTTGGTGCTATCATCGGGTAGTATAGAGGAGAACACATAAAGTTGTAGCATCCTCAGTAAATTTATGCATGATAACCCCTGCCTTATGTGATACATCATAGAGTGGGTCATCACTAGTGCTATTTTCGGTGGAGGATCTATCTACCCAGCTGGACAATCTGGTCAGTGGCAAGTCATCCCTCACATTCTATTGAGGTTTAGAGGAGAACATAAGCAATGATGGCCAAGGACTTCTTATGTCTTGGTTCATTTTTTTCCTGTTTTGGTCACTAGACTGTGACCATGCTGGGGCACCACCTTTAAGAATTTTTAGTCAAATGAATTGACTGCAGTACTTGCATTTTCAAGACTCATACTTATTCTTTCAGTCTCTTTGCTGAACTGCTGAGTTATAGGGACATAAACAAACCAACACTGGTTGTAAAACGGTGGTGAGGACAAATGCAGACACAAAGACTCAAATACACACACACACACACACACACACACACACACACACACACACACACACACATACATATATATGATGGGCTTCTTTTAGTTTCCAACCACTCACAAGGCTTTGGTCAACCCGAGTCTATAGTAGAAGTCACTTGCCCAAGGTGCCATGCAGTGGGACTGAACCTAGAATCATGCGGTTGGGAACTTCTTACCACACAGTCATGCCTGTGTCTATGGACAGTTCCAAAAGCCTTTGGCTTGGTAATGACACAAGCAAGGCAGGAGAGCTTTTAATGCTCAGTAAAATCTCTACAAGCTTGGCCACGTTAAAACCATCAACAACCAAATCTATTAGAGATGCATGCAGGATAACAAAAACCATCTGACATGTATTCATTCAGTGTTGAAGACTTACTAATTTTATAGAGTTTTGTTGAACAACTGTGATTACATGAGAGACAGGTTTTGCTACCAGGCAAGACTATTATGAAGATCACCCAACCACCTTTCTTCGACACTAATCTTCTTTTGTCTCGTACCTATGGTGAAAGGAGTCAAGAGGTGAACGAGGCTGAAAGGTCTAGGAACTGAGGTTTTCCTCTTTGGTGAAATCCTCCTTAACTTCTTGAATAATGGTAGTGGTGGGCATTGTGATGATAACAATAAGGATGGAAGTAGTGAGGTTGGTAGTAGTGATGGTGGTGGTGGTAGTGGCTATGTCACTTTTGCTTTGGTAGTTGTGGTGGTGGTAGTAGTAGTAGAAGTAGTAGTAGTAGAAGTAGTAGTAATAGTTGTCATCTAAACACTTGTGGTTGCTGTCACTGTGGCTATCCTTCATCAGACATACCTCTCTTTTACTCTTTTATTTGTTTCAGTCATTTAACTGTGGTCATGCTGGAGCACCGCCTTTAGTCGAGCAAATCGACCCCAGGACTTATTCTTTGGAAGCCTAGTACTTATTTTATCGGTCTCTTTTGCCGAACCACTAAGTTACGGGGACGTAAACACACCAGCATTGGTTGTCAAGCGATGTTGGGGGACAAACACACACACAAACATATACATACACATACATATATATATATATATATATAAATATATATATATATATATATATATATATATATATATACATATATACGATGGGCTTATGTCAGTTTCCGTCTACCAAATCCACTCACAAGGCTTTGGTCGGCCCGAGGCTATAGTAGAAGACACTTGCCCAAGGTGCCACGCAGTGGGACTGAACCCGGAACCATGTGGTTTGTAAGCAAGCTACTTACCACACAGCCACTCCTATGCCTATGTACAAAGGTTCACTAACTGTGACTTCATTGCCATTTTTTTCTATTCTGGTATATCTTAAACTACATCATTAAATGTTCTCTTTTAAAAGTTCTAGAGTGTAATCTTAGAAGGAGTATTTGGCTACTATTTCTATGAAGCAGGTTGCATGACTGTCATTGATTCATTTCGTTGTTGTTGCTGCATTACCGTTATTGTGCATTAGGAAAATAATTATATATTTGTGTGTGTGTGTGTGTGTGTGTAGGTATTTGTATCTAACACATTTGTCTCCCCTTTACTCATCTTATCCATCGTCACTGTAATATCTTTTGGCAGAAGCTTATAGCAGAGAATGATCACGGATGACTGGGCCATTCTCAAGCCATTACCACAAAAGATACGCTTTATATGAACAGATATATTCTGCCTAGATGCTTGCTTACCTACCTACCTATCTACCAACTTACCTTGCTATCTATCTATTTGTATTTCTGTATATATTTATGTATGCCAATCTAGCTATATCTCTATCTATCTATCTATCTATCTATCTATCTATCATTGTGCCTGTATGTCATTTTGATTAGCATATTCCACACCATATTATATACACAGCAATACAAAATACTATATATAATCTATTGTATACATACACATGAATGAGCATACATACCAGACATATGTAAAGACATATGCATATATATATGTGTGTGTGTGTGTGTGTATATATATATATATATATATATATACACACACATGCATATACAGTTACATGCAAGTAGAAAGCTATATTGGCATGCAATGACAGACCTACACAAAAATACATTTGCATGTAAAACTAGACCATTAAGTACATACATGCACACACACAAATACACATATGCCTAAACACACACACACGTATATACATGCACTGATGCATAAGTATGTATATATATATAATTTAAAACAGTTTGATTTGTGGGCCATCTCTTTCTGTCTTAGAATACCCATCTCTTTCTGGCTTAGATTACCCATCTCTTTCTGGCTTAGATTACCAAATTTATGCCTGACAGAGATGGGCTTTTGATAGAGGCTGGTCTGTTGATCAGATGGATTGGAACCCTCGTCATCGTAACTGATAGAGTATTAGTTTTTACCGGGGAAGATAGTAAGTTCTACGGATATTTTGTTTAAATGATGATGAAATCAGCTCAGCCTTCTGGTTAAGTTTGTTTCATAGAAGAAAAGGATTCTGAGATACATAGTTTACATGGTTTGTTAATGACATGGTAAGACCAAATCAATGCAAATATATTCCTGTTAATATAGTAGAGAATATTTCTAGTCTTAAATTACTAGCGTAATGAAGAATCATATTTCTAATCAAGTTACAACATATATGGATGCGTTAAACCTATATAAAATGCAGCTATGGATTAGGTTACTAGCAAGGTAGTTTCTGTTTAAAGGATATATAATAGATTGCTGCACTTACAATTAGTTGTATCTGTGGCTTTCTCTGTTTAGTTTAGTTTTTTTAATATTTAGAATTAGTTATATTCTATGTGAAGTTATTAGTTATATTTTTACATTTTGTTTATTAACGTATTGTAACATTTATGGTAAAGAGAAAAGTGTATATATTTTGGTAGGATTTTGAGAAAAGGAGTGGCTACTGGTGTGAAAATGTATATGTTGAAAGGTGGATTAAATGAAACAATTTGCTTAACTTTTATCTCTAGTATGTGTATGTGTGTTTGTGTGTATATGTCTCTGTGTGTATGTCTCTGTGTATATGTGTATATATATATATATATATATATATATATATATGCATATACATACACACACACACACACAGATAGATAGATGGATGGATAGACAGACAGACAGACAGACAGGCAGATAGATAGATAGATGCATGATAATTCCCGCCAAACTTAAACTGCAATAGCAGCAATTCATTGGGCTGTGGATCAGTTATGTAGCTCTTGAGCTTACTCTGCCTTCAAGAAAATGCTGACTACATCCACAAATATATAATCAGACAAGCACACACACACACAATCATATACAAACCAGAAAATGTGGGTTAGCAAATATAAAAGAACAATAAAAGAGAGAAAGAAACAGAACCATGCAGAAAAAATTGATAAATAGATAAAATCTCCTCATGCAAACATTACATAAAAATAAGATCGGAAAATCTTTCTCTCCTAATCTACTTCATTTTTATCATATATTTTTATAACTATTAAATCTCAGTTTTTTTCTATTATATTTTTATCTTTCTTCTTGTCTACGATTAAAGCACACTTCATTTATTATTTCAATTGATATGTATATATATATATATATATATATATATATATATATAACAATAGACAGATAGATAAATAGATAGACAGACAAACAAACAGACAGACACACAGATAGATAGATACTTGGATAGATGCATACATACATACATAAACAGAGATTGATGCATGCATACATACAGACAGAGAGAGAAAGAAAGAGAGAGAGAAAAAGAAAGAGAGTTTTAATCCCATTCATTATAGACCTATTTTTTCTTTTTTATTTGATATAAGAAAAATATAATTGAATATAATTTTGCAAACCATCTCTGCAATATTCCCCACTTATCGGACTTGTGGAACCAATCACCAATGTTGCCATCATCATTGTCATTGTAGTTGCCATAAAAGAATGCCTGTAACAGAAGATTTTAAACTTTTCCAAACACAAACAGCAAACTTTAGTGGCAAAGGCAGCAACAGTTTAAATTTTACTAACATTGTATACCAGAAAGAAACAATGCACATGAATGTACTGCAGGAAAAGTAAATGTGTCAAAGGAAGACGATTGTCACAAATGACAGTGCATCCTTGCCCAGTGAATTCCCTCAGGAAATTACAAGGAGCAAAATGAGAACATCCTGACCAATGTATGGCAACCTTTGCCTCCTAGGTAGAGCAGTATACATGGAAATGTATGTACAGTCTTTAAGACCAAAGAGAGATAAGTGCCAGCAGTATACAAAAACTGAAACACGAATGTTATGGCCAGGGACATTGGTTCTGGTGAAGATATTGACTTTTGGCTCTTTGTTACCTTTACAGCTCAGTCAAGTAAGATAGTGAAAATATATGTAGCATGCAACAATATGATCTCGGAAGGGGAGTTTGCATGTACTTGCAGACCTTATTATAGTATTCTCATTTGTGAGAACAGTCGAGTTGATTTCAGATATTCTCATTTTAAAAATTATTTCTGGCTAATCGTTGAGAAGACATTGCTGTTGCCTTGGTGGGGGTTTGTGCTTTCTGAGTGCTCTTGTTATTATTATTTATCTTTATCACAGGTTTTGTTGGAACTCCTGGCATCTTACATGCGTAGCGGGCTTGTTACCTGCAGTCTACAGTACCATGTTACCCATTCTTTTTAGCTATCAATTGCTTTCCTCATTATTCTGGCCGTGCCAAGGAGGCAAACCTTTTGTGACAGTCCTACTGAAAACTCTATTTAAATTCCCTTGATGCTTTCTGATACTGTTCCCAAGGGCTCAGCAATTATCATCATCAACATCATCATCATCATCGTCGTCAACATCATCATACTCTTTACTCTTTTACTTGTTTCAGTCATTTGACTGCAGCCATGCTGGAGCACCGCCTTTAGTCGAGAAAATCGACCCCAGGACATATTCTTTGTAAGCCTAGTACTTATTCTATCGGTCTCTTTTTTCTGCCGAACCGCTAAGTTATGGGGACGTAAACACACCAGCATCGGTTGTCAAGCGATGGTGGGGGACAAACACAGACACACAAACACACACACACACATATATATATATATATATATATATATATATATATACATATATATATATACATATATACGACGGGCTTCTTTCAGTTTCCGTCTACCAAATCCACTCACAAGGCTTTGGTCAGCCCGAAGCTATAGTAGAAGACACTTGCCCAAGGTGCCACACAGTGGGACTGAACCCAGAACCATGTGATTGGTAAGCAAGATACTTACCACACAGCCACTCCTGTGCCTATGATCATTATTATTATTATCATTAAGGCTGCAAGCTGGCAGAAACATTAGCATGCCAGGCAAGATGCTTAGCAGCATTTCATCCATCTTTATGTTCTGAATTTAAATTCAGCCAGGAACAACTTTGCCTTTCATCCTTTCGGAGTTGATATATTAAGTACCAGTAAAAAACTGGAGTCAATGTAATTGACTAGTCCGCTTCCACAAAATTTCAGGCCTTGCACCTTTAGTAGAAAGGATTATTATTATTATTATCATTATTCAGTAGTTTTATTTTTATGACGTGCTTTCACTTCACTACCGAGCGCAGCTCTGTGTGCCTTGGGTATGTGCTGTGGTTATTATTATTATTATTATTATTATTATTATAAGAAAATAAATGATTAATATTATTGCTTATTACTGTTGAAGTTGTCGTTACTATCATCTGACATCTAAATAAAGACTTCTTACTTGAATCTTAGGATATATTTATTAAAATGGATAAATATAAAATATATAACAAATAAAATTCTCCCACCGTTTCAGATAAAAGTTCACTTTGAGATTAGAAGTAAGTAAGAAAAAAAAAATGGTAATCTGTAGAAAAACACAATCTATGGAAGTTAACAGCTCTGTGTTACTTCATGCAATAAATTATTTTATGTCACTTTGAAAGTGATAAGATGTTGATATGTGTTTGCTGTTCCTTCAGTAAGATAAATGCTCTTCAGCTAGATGACTAAAGAGAACTAAACAAAAGATTTAAGCTAGACTTTACAAGCTAATACTAAGTCGTTATAAATCCTTCCTAAACTATATGGTCACACACTCACTGGTACACACATGTAAACACGGTCACTCACATATATATATATATATATATATA
>NC_068982.1:58318902-58331402 GCF_001194135.2 Octopus bimaculoides | reverse complement strand
AAATATAATAATTCTGAATGCTTGTTGGAGATAGAATCTTTATAAAACAGCATATTAATTTTTTCTGGAAGATAAAAACCACAATCATCATTACTTTTTATGTTCTGGCATATTATAATATATTTCAGACAATTTTGTAGTCCTTAAAACTTTTACTTTACAGATATCAAGTGTATTTTGATAAACTCGCATTCAAAGATATTTCTGGATTTGTGAATGAATGTAGCTGGTGATTAAATCATCATTTAAATTCTCTCATAAGTGTTTGAACACTTCCGTGAAGAATTTTGGTGAAGAAATTGACCCATTTTATGCTGTCTCTTTTGCTGAACTGCTGTCACAGGGATGCAAACACCTCAACACCAGTTATCAAGTGGTGGTGGAGGTAAAACACAGACACACACACACACACACACACACACACACACACCCACACCCACACACATATTTACGACAAGCTTCTTTCAAATCCACTCAAAAAACTTTGGTTAGCCCAAGGCAATAGCAGAAGATATTTCCCCAAGGTACCATGTTGTGAGACTGAATCTGGAACCATGTGTTGGGAAGCAAACTTCTTACCACGCAACCAGACCTAAAATTGCTGGCTTTGTGACAAAATTTGAAAGGGTAGCACAAAATTATCAAGCGTAGCTTAAAATACAACAAAATTCTATTTTAATCTTCAGTCAAACAGACCCAGTTTAATACATGAGTCATACATCATCATCATCATCATTATTATTATTATTATTATTATTATTATTAAATAGTTTTTAATGCAATTCAATACTACAGATACAGCAGCTTGACATCGTAGAGTGCTAAATATACCTACAATATTGTTTTTATTAAATGCTATATCTTAATATCATTTATAAATATATGTGTATATGAGTGTGTAGCACATAAAGCATAATGTCATATGAAGAAGATTGTAATATAATGCATAACATTTATTTCCACATAATCATCAAACACATTCTAAATGGGTTTTATGAATGCATTAATTACTTGCCAACCATCTATTTCTGTGATTTGAGGATTAGTTAAATGTTATATATTGACATCAACTAGTAATTTTTGCTTTCACATTTCTCCATAATAATTCTCTTCACTAAAAATGAAGATGTTTGATTAAATTAATAACATTGGAGTTATAATTAATGCCTTGGTACATAAACACAACATCTTTTGAGTTTAATACTTATACAAAGCTCTAAACAAGTAGTGTTACACTTTTCTGACAGGCTAACAGGAAAATATGTGATTTAGTAAATTAGTTGACATTGTGATTTTATGATGGCTACCATCCTAGTTTGATATCATTATTTTATTACTAGTAGAGGCAGTAGATGGTGGAATCACTAGAGTGTTGTATTAGAGCATCTTGCAGTATTCAGTTGCAAACTTTTACCTTCTCAGTTCAAATCCCTTGCATTTAACTTTGATGTTTATCACTCCAATTCTGTAAAGTACTGATAAAACAAATCTGATCTTGCAGTATATTACCGGTGCTGAGTATATGTTGCCCTCCAAAATGATTCTGTGGTTCTGTTTCATTGTAAGAAATTATGATTTTCTTGCTAACATGGTTATATCACTGAAAACTGGAGGGTTTTTTTATGCTTTGTGCCATACACCTTGCAATAAAGTCTTTTAATTTCGTTTTGATATGCGTTTAAGATTTCCTAGATTTCAGCTTACTGCAGAAAGATTATCTACAGATATTCCTTTCTAATATAGGCACAAGGTCAGAAATTTTGGGTGAGGGATAAGTTGATTACCTCAACCCCAATGTTCTACTGCAAAGTTGGCCTCAAAAGCACTTGAACACAAAATATGAAGACAGCCAAAATGCTGCTAAGCTTTTTGCCCAGCTGCTAACAACTCCGCCAGCTCATCACACCTTTACAGATAATGCCCACTGCATTTACAGATAATGCAGCATATATTAATGGAAGATGTGCACATCATCTGCAAACTTTGCAGTGCACTTTACACTGGGGAAGACAAGCCAATCCCTTGCAACCAGAAAAAAAATAGAGAAAAAGGATCAATAACAATAATTAATCTTTCTTTCTGGTTGCACCTACTTCAGATTGAGAGAAGCATGGCCTCATATATCCGTAGTATGTTTTTTCTGTTCCCTGCTATATTGTGTGGCATGAGAA
This sequence comes from Octopus bimaculoides, assembly GCF_001194135.2. Taxonomy (NCBI): domain Eukaryota; kingdom Metazoa; phylum Mollusca; class Cephalopoda; order Octopoda; family Octopodidae; genus Octopus; species Octopus bimaculoides. The sequence goes on along the minus strand of NC_068982.1, from coordinate 58,329,231 downwards.
GTTGTTGATAATTTGCTTAACGGAAAAGTGTACAAGGCGGCGAGCTGGCAGAAACGTTAGCACGCTGGGCAAAATGCTTAGCAGTATTTCAGCTGTCTTTACGTTCTGAGTTCAAATTCCGCCGAGGTCGACTTTGCCTTTCATCCTTTCGAGGTTGATAAATTAAGTACCAGTTACGCACTGGGGTCAATATAATCGACTTAATCCCTTTGTCTGTCCTTGTTTATCCCCTTTATGCTTAGCCCCTTATGGGCAATAAAGAAATGGGAAAAGTGTACATGTATGGAACTTTCAACATCTGTCGTATTTATTGCAGAACATTGATGAGGGGAAATGCATGATTCCATAACATTTCTACAACTATTATATAATTATTACAGCAGTTTGCTGTAACATGTGTATGATCTATAAAGCACTGAATTTCATACCTGTTTTCCGTAAATAAATGCCATATTTTGTGTACTAGTCTAGCCCAAAGTTTGATGCATCATGTTGTGCTATATTAGATGCAGAAGGGGAGTGTGGATCTCACTGCTAAGTCTTCACCCATGTAAGGTGTTGTTATCTTTTAAGTGGGATATGAAAGGTATAGTCCACTTTGAACTTTTAAACTCAAACCAAACGATAATAAAGGAGATCTACTGGGAACAGCTTAAGTTAGTACAAGAAAAAAATTACCATCTTCACTTTAAAGACAAAAGGTGTTCTTCCATCAGGATAATGCTCAGCCACATACAGCAAGGATGCCATTCCAAAGGCTAGAGCAGCCTGAATAGGAAATGATGCCCCATCCACCATATTTGCCAGACATTGCCCCATCTGATTATCATTTATTCTGCAGTCTTTAAAATCATTTGGATGGAAAAAATATGAATTCTGTAGAGGAGGTCAGAACAGTACTATAGGAGTATTTTTCATCACAGATAAGTGAATTTTGGAAGTGGGGCCTTGCAAATCTACCGGGTAGATGGAAAAGCATTGTAGAAAATAAAGGAGAGTATATTTTAGATTAAAAAGTACTTTGTTTATCTTAATTTTGAAAAATAAAAGAAGTATAAAAAAACTGCATTATTCATGGGATGACCTAATATAAAAGCAAATTAGTTTGTCAGAAAATCTCTATAAGAGATGAAAGCAGTAACGAAACTGAGAAGTAAAGTTATCACCATTTCATTATAGCTGTTTCAACATTACTATCATTTTAACCCCAGGAGGTCACCTCCTTCAGGTGGTTAGTCAATGCAATCTGCCCCTGATATATATTGCAAGCAGGAGAGCAAACCCCTACCATCTTCCAGCAACAGGACTATCAGATTGTATGGTTTCAAGCCCTTTATGCTCATCCTCAGTAGTGGATATTTTCTGCTACTAGAGATAGCAGTAGCTTGTTCCAGTTCCCAACATATAGAAAAATGAGTGACAACCAGTCACTGATCTAGCAACAAACAAATTAGCCAGACAGAAAATTTCTGTAAGAGACGAAAGCAGTAACTATACTGAGAAGTAATGTTTATCACCACTTCAACATGGCTATTCCATAAGAACTGACATTACTACTATTTTAACCTCAGCAGGACACCTGTAAATGTATGTGTGTGTGTGTTGTACTTTTAACACATCATGTTTATAAGAGCGTTTTTTTAATTTTTTATCTCAGATGAAACCTGCTGTATCTTGCCTGTCAACAGTGTATGTACATTAAGCATAAGTACATTAAGCAAATGTACATTAAGCATCATATGTAGATAGTTATTTTGATTTAGTATGCTTCAGTTGCATATACAGGATATAAATATATATCATTCATTATATATTATGGAAATAATCTTAAAAAGTGATTGAGTAGCACTGCTAACACAAGTAAGACACGATATTGATTTATAAGCCTTTAATATATTTGTTGGTATATTATGGTTGTGAAACAAAATACAGGGATGTAAACACTCCTACACTGGTTGTCAAGTGGTGATAGAGGGACAAACACAGACATGAGGACACACACACCACACATGAATGCATACATACATTCATATATAGATATATACACATATATTTACGCACACACACACACACACATATATATATACATACATACATTCATAAATGCATACATACATACATACGCACACACAATAGGCTTCTTTACATTTTCTCATCATCATCATCATCATCGTTTAACGCCCGCTTTCCATGCTAGCATGGGTTGGACGATTTTCTGTCTACCAAATTCACTCATACAGTATTGGTCAACCTAAGGCTAGAGTAGAAGACACTTTCTGAAAATGCCATGCAGTAGGACTGAACCTGAAACCATGTAGTTTGAAAACAAGCTCCTTAACCACTAAGCCATGTCTGTACCATGCAAATAAATGAGAATTGGTACAAGTTGGGGTGGAAGTTCAAAAATATAAGTTGTAAAATAAAGATGGTGAATTAGAGAAGTAACAATGTCCAGTGACTTGTTCTGTGTGACTCAGTTTAGGGCTGCCAAGTACAAGATGCATTCAAGAAGTTTTGAGATTTTTTCAGGAGAGACCTGTATTTATTTGAAAGAAGTACAAAACTTTAATCCCCTTCAAAGTAGGATCTTCTAATTTCACTGCACGTATTTTAGTGCTTCAGCCACTTTATAATGCCCTCAATGGAAGTCCTCCAAAGTGAAAGTGTTCAGGACCCTTGTCACAACCTCTTTCATCTTCAAAACACCTGCCACTGATGTTCTCCTTCAGATTGGGAAATAACCAAAAGTTACATAAAGCAAGGTCTGGACTACAGGGAGGATGAACAGCAGTTTTGATGCCCATCTCACTCAAGTAGTTGGTTACCTGGATGGAATTATGAACTGGTACATTGTCCTGGTGTAGGTGCTCTGATCTTTGACAGCAAATTCTCTTCCTGAGCTCCCTCAAAACCTCTACAAAGTAATCTGTTGGCCATCTGGCCAGAGGGAATCCAGTGGCTGTAGATGCTGCTGCTGTCATCAAAAGTGGGAATCATCATGCACTTCCCAGTGAACTTGCTTTGCTTAGCCTCTTGTGCCAGTGAAAAACAGATGTTTAGCTTATTCAAATTAAACCATAAGCAGTTTGGTGCATTTCCTAAGATTCTGAAGTGTTTTTGCCCAGTTTAACACCAAACTTTATTGAATAGCAAGCTTCCAAACTGTATTCACATTCAAACTGCATTCTGAAAAGTAGTCAGCTGTGACAAGTAGTGTTTAGTAGAGTGTGTTCAAAGTGCTGTTACAGCTGTTTCTTTCAATCTGGAATAGCAGAAGCTGGAAGATCAGCTTATAAGATGTTTAGAAATGATCTAATAAAATTACAATAATCTACATTAGTTATAACTGCCTCTCCTAAAAAAAAAGTCTCAAAGCATCTGGAATGCTACTCGTCTGTTGCTACAATTATTATGGTGGTGATCAAAATCTTATAATATACTTTGAGTAGTGCAGGCAGATACTGAAGGTTTCACTTTTGATGTCTGCATAATCACCTGGTTTTACAGAACTCCTTAGTATAATTAGCTAACATCTGCCACAGTTTTTGAAAAGTCTGCATCTCACCCCAACCTTCCTAGACTTACATAATTCCTACATACATTTAGAAACTTAACAAAAATCGTCAGTTCTCTCACCCATGAAGAATTGTAGTAAGCACATGAGTAAAGAAGAAAAATGCTTTGCAGCATTTACTTAATCCATTTATTTTTTGATAATATCATTTTTATTTTAAATAAGGTTACCTTTATTTTCGTTAATGTGTTATCTTTATTTTGATAATGTAGTCTTTACGTTTAATAATATAAGATGTTTATTTCTGATAATGCTCTGTTTATTTTTCTTAACATGCTCTCTTTATTTTTGATAATGTGCAGGTTTTATTTTTGATAAGGTTGTCAATACTTTTGATAATGTGCTGTCTTTATTTTTGATAACAAACTGTATTTTAGATAATGTGTTGTCTAGAATCATGTTAATGTTCTTTCTATATTTCTAATAATGCTGTCTACATTTTTCATAATGTATTCCCCATATTTTTCATAATGTAGTTTTATTTTTGGTAATGTACTTTCTCCATTTCTGCTGTCATTATTTTTGATAATGCACTCTCTTCCTATTTTTTTCATAGTGTTGTCAACACTTATGATAATGAACTGACTGTATTTTTCATAATGGTGTCTATATTTTTGGTAATACAGTCTAATCGTTCTTTAATTATTTTATAAGCCAGCAACATAATTATTTGTTATATGCAGTTGTCAATTTTTCTCCTGCCTTGTTATGGTTTTTAATTACCATTAACAAGTTGTTGAATTAGATATATCGTTAGCATTGTAACTATAGATTTCTTCCATGATATCTACTCAGATTTCTAACCACTATGATGATTACAGGTTTGAAATACGCGAAGAAACAATAACTGTTATTATATTTGCACTCTACTAATTCTTGCTTTTCTTTGCATGGCAGACGCAATGTTGTAATTCATCCATCAATGTAGTAATTTACTTACATGGAGAACAGAAAGAGCAAACACAAAGACATTATTTCCTTTTATTCTGCTCTTGTGTCGTACAGTGGTGGCAACATACCTGCCACCACAACAACCGTTATGTATGTTTGGCTGACAGCCATCATCTAGTTGCAATCTCACTTGTGGCATGGTCTGCTTAGCCTGAAACATCGATGACTCTTAACACCTGTCTGCTGTTAAAATTGCTCTAATTCTGTCTTTTCCCCTTTATTGTCAGTGGCGTCTTGGGAATATTCACACCTGACGATATATCGAAATGGAATTTTGATGATGATGTACCCAGGTGTTCAAGCTGCTGCAGCACAAAATGATGGTGTAAAGCAATAGTCAATTAGAAGGAAAGAAAAACCTAACGTTGTTTAAAGTGTTAGACGGAGAAATTAGCACCATATTAGTTACTATTAGGGATTGAAAGTGACCATTATGAGGCAATATAATCAGCAAGCTAAGCCAGCAGTTAAGGTGGTTTTATTTCTTTTGGTCAGCATGCTGGTTGCATTTAAGAGAGAAAATCCATCAGCTGTATTGGCGGCAATAAATGAAGCCACGTAACGCATTTGCAGTCCAAATTGATTTTCAGTTTGTTATCTTCCGCGGTTACTTTATCTTATCTTATTTATTTTCTTCCATTCCGATCTAATCACAATGGAAAGGGTTTAAATTACTATAACATTTGCTATTGTACATTGTAGTGTGAGAGAATGGGAAAGAAAGAAGAGAAGTGTGAGTGAGTGAGAGAAAGAGAGAAGTATTTAGGGGTCATATTTTCGATGGGCTTAATTGACAAAATGCATGACACTCGTAAATGTTGAAAGATGTGAAATTTCTTTCCTTTTCGTTATGTTTTTGTTATTATCTTTTTCTCTTTTTGTTTCTGTCCTCTCCCTAGAGTCATGAAGTTGTTTAATAATACTTGATCTCATGTCAGCTTGTCTTGTAGCTGGGCTTGTTTCCATTATATTTCATTTTGCTGCTAGTTTTTGACTTCTAGCCAACATAGGAATGAATTCAACCCTTTATTATATAATATGCAAAAACAAAACAACAATGAAACAACAGCAGCAGCAACAGTAGCAGCAATGGTCAGACTAGTAATAATAATATCGATTTATAATTTTGGCAGAAAGCCACACATTTTGTGGGGGTGGGGAAGGGAGAAGGAAGAAGTGGATTTAATCAACCCCAGTACTTGCTTTAATACTTGTTTTATCAGCCCTAGAAGAATGAAAGGCAAAGTTGACACAACAGGATTTGAACTTGGAACTCAGTGGAACAATTGATTTAAAATTAATTTAGCCCAGCAATCCATCGATGATAATAATAATAATAATGATAATAATGATGATGATGATGATGATAATCATAAACAGCAAACACAAATCCTTTCTCCTATAGGCACAAGGCCAGCAATATTGTGGAGCAGGCTTGTCAATTACATTGACCCCAGTGATTGACTGGTACTAATTTTATCGACCCTGAAAGGATGAATGGCAAAGTCAACCTTGGTGAAATATGAACTCAGAATGTATAGAACTGGAAGAAAATACTGATAAGCATTTTGTTCAGTATACTAATGATTCTACCAGCCCACTGCCTTGAAATAACAATTCTTTTTACTATAGGCATGTGTGGGTGTTGAGCACATGATTGCAAGATTATGGTTTCGATTCCAGGATTGGGCAGTGTGAGGTGTTCTTTAGCAAAACACTTTATCTCACCTTGTTCTGTGATCAATTTAGCATCTGAAATGTGACCATGCACCTGTACAGGTGTACAGGCCTTGTGAAGTGTGTGGCCTAGTGGTTAGGGTGTTACACTCATGATTATAATACTTCTTTAGAGTATGAATAATTCCATTCACTCTAACCAGTTTTGTCAGTCACCAACCGTTTAACAAATTCACTGGGAGAGAGAGCATTTCCAACTAATCCCTCAGTTTCCTTTCTGAGGCAAACTTTTAAAAGTCACTGCAGGTTTGACCAAAGTGGAAGATGTCTTTCCTCCATCCCTTGCGTCTCATCGACCACACAACCTTCTTCACCATAGCCAATAACTAGACAGATGATCACTGCTTGTCCAGCCTTGTTAAAGGTAAGTGGTAAGACAATCCTCATGATAGACTCAGACAATATTCAGATTTGTCCTACATATGACAGCAGATGCCTAGTATAACTCTACAAGTCAGCAATGCTTAGACATTGCATGAATGCATGCAGTATGATTTTGTTGTTCTGCATGTATCTTGGGCTGTCCTGCCTGACAGTTCTTCCATAACTGTAGAACTCATCTCAAACTTGCAGTACTCCTTGGTAGTATTACTAGTCTCAGGTTTGTGGAAGTTATCGATGATAATTCTCTGCCTGAAAGCCCTCTAAAATAGACCAACTAATTTGTCTTTCAGTTCTATATTTAAGAGATGAGGAATTATGTACATTATTTACATTATTTACATTTGACGGATATTTCTCCTCATCTTGTTTCTTGTTAACACGTTTCGGCTGATATACCCTCCAGCCCTCATCAAGTGTCTTTGAGAAATTTCGAGTTCGATTCCGAGCAGTGACCTGAATAATAATAATGATGATAATAATAATAATGTTCCCATAACTTAGTGGTTTGGTGAAAGAGACTGATAGAATTTAAGATTAAATACTGGGGGTGATTTGTTCACTTAATCCCTTCAAGGCGATACCCCAGTAGGCTGTAGTTGAATGACTGAAACAAATAAAAGACAAATGATAAACTTCTCACCTTTTACATGACAATTAAGTCTCCAGTTACACCACCCTCTCCTCCATTACTCTCTCTCATTTATCACTCCCTCTTTCTCCTCTTCCCCATACAACACTTGTGTAATAAGAAATAACATTTCAGATTTGTTCACATTTATTAACCCATACCATTGCCTTTCTGCACGGTGAGCTTTCACTCTCACTGCTAGGTCACTCATTATTGATAACGATCTCTCTCTTAATCATCTCTCTCTAGTACTATCTATTTCTCCCTCTCTCTGTTCATCTCTCTGTATATCTCTTTATCTATCTTACCATTTGCTATCATCACAAATGCTACTCATTTTTCACTCTTTCTCATGCCATATTCTATCTTTGTTGGTATCTATCAACCAGATTTTATTCCTTTCTCTCTCAATAATTGTTGACATGCACCTCTCTCTCTTTCACACACACACACACACACTCATATCAGTCTTTCCCACTTTTACTACTCCTTTTCTCATTACTCTGTTTCTCTCACCTTACTATTTTCCCTCAAGATTTTGCTCATGCTGTTTTCTCTTCATCACCTTTCAAGTAAATTTGTCACCATCTTCATTGTCACTTCTTCATTACACTATATTTTATCACTCATTATCCCACCTGATTCTGCTTCTCTCTTCTGTTCCCATTTCATCCTGGTTCTTTTATCACCACTTACTTTTTTGCTCACACTCTTAGTCACATGGTCGTGAACAAAATGGTGATAATGTATATAGTGAGGACTTTTCAATTTTTGAAGAAACAAATCAATTTTAACAGGGCTGATTTGATGATGAAATTCACCTAATATACTCTATAAAGTGATTGGTGAATGAATGGAATAGAAGCAGATAGGGTACTTTACTTACTTTACTGGACAAATTTCCTAAGGCTGGTGCCTTGATAAAATACAATAACACACTAAAATGGAGCATACGAGTGAGACTTAATCCCTGACACATTTTGAGGGTGTTAGCTCTAAATAAGCACCTCAAACCACTTTGGCTAATACAACCCATGCCAACAGAGAAAGTGAACATAAAAGTGTGTGTGTGTGTGAGTGTGTGTGCTTACATGCACATGTATGTACACAAACCTCAGGATTTTTGATAGATAAGCTACTTCATCATTACCTTCTGAAGATTTGTGTATTTTTCAGCCCTCATACACTTCTTGGCATGAAGAGATGATGACACAAAATTTGTATTTTCAAAGTAAATATATTTAGTTTGTCCTCAATCTTCCATATTCCCAGAACTGTTCACTTCTTCCCACAATGCTCATCACCAACTTTCACCACTGAAACACAGTCTCTAATTCTCTTGATAGTTCCTTAAAGGATCAGAGAGAAGGTTTCTTCCCTTCAACACATGATGTAAAATATATATCACCAAACTGCCTAATTACTAAAATATCAATGAAAGATTTTAAAGCAACACAAGTTGTATTATGTATGGTAGTTATTGTAATAATATACAACCAAGCTGAACTTATTAGTAAAAAATAACACAAAATTTGTATGTCAAAAACAATATACAAAATTTAAACTATTTCAACCCAACTTAATCTTTGCTTTGAGTACATATTATTTAATATGAAAACAAATTATGATGAGTCTATTTTATGATACTGAAAGAACAGAAATAATATAAAGAAATTCAGACTGTATGAATATTTTTTTAAATTGAATCACCATGAAAAAACAGTGTTTTTTAAAGAGGAGTGTAAAAACGAATAAGAGTAATGCTCATGTAAGTGAGAAGCTGAATTTAGAAAGAAGCAGAGACAGGAAGGGAGTGAAAGAATTTGAATAGTCAGTGAATTAAAAGAGCAGTTTATGAGAAGTGTAGAGTAGTTAACAGAAAGGATATATTTCTAAAAGAAAAAAAAGTTAAAGGCATATTAATGAACAAAATATCTGTAGATGAGATGTAGCTCATCCCTATGGTCCTTATTTTTGTCACTCTCACATCATTCCACCAAACACTTGGTATATATCATACTATGACTAGGGGTATTTTTTATGTCTGAACAACTGCAGCAATTTTTCATAAAAGGAGACAGAAAAATTAGTTTTGTTTATGATCCATGTTTAATATTTATGATGAATTTGCCACCTTTACTGAGATTATAGAGCTCTCCCAGCACACCTAGAATATATGCCCTTGTAACACTATTATTAGAATACAGTAACAGAGGTCAACCCTAATTGTAACCCTCTGAACTCAGGTTTTTGCTGGCTTACCCAATAACCATCTGTAAATGCATGCATATGTGTGTGTCTGTATGCATGTGTGTGCATATATATATATATATATATATATATATATATATATATATATATATATATATATATATATATGTACATATATGCATGGTTGGGTTGTGTGTGTATGTGTATGCATGTGTGTGCATATATATACACACATATGCATCGTTATATATGTGTGTATGGATGGCTGGATGTGCATATATGAAAACATGTATATCAGGAGTTTATATAAGCATGCACATACATACACACATACATACAAACAAACACACATGCATTTGTTACAACATGGAAAATGTGTGACATTTTTGATTATGTACAGCAGTAAAAAAAAAATACATAATAAAAGCAAAAAAGAGCCAGCAAAATAAGAAACACATGAAAGATATAAAAACTAATATAAGCAAAAATCTCCCACATAAATACATGTAGATACACATTCCTAAGGATTTTATATAAATACATCATACTTTTCTTATTTCATATTTTTTTACAGTATTTACTTATTTCATTACTTTGGCTTTCGTGTTTTTTTTTAATATAGTCTTTTCATTTATAATTTGTTTTATATTTGTTTACATGTTGTTTGTATTAAGTTGCTTATATTTTATCACAAATTATATATTTATTTGTTTATTTTCCATATATATATATATATATATATATATATATATATAAGCATAAATGAATATATCCCTTCATTTATACGTGTCTATGTATATGTATATATACACATGCAATATATATTCATGTATGTATATATATA
>NC_068982.1:58313381-58314178 GCF_001194135.2 Octopus bimaculoides | reverse complement strand
TCATCATCATCATCATCATCATCATCATCATCATCATCATCATCATCATCATCATCATCATCATTATTATTATTATTATTATTATTATTATTATTATTATTATTTCCCAATTGATTTGCATTTTATTTCAGAGACTATTATTACTATTATTATAATTATTATAATTATCATCATCATCATCATCATCATTATTATTATTATTATTTCTTATTAGTATTATTATTTTTAATATTATTTATCACCATCAGCATCATTATTATAGTACTGTTGTTCTTGCTGTTGCATTGACTGACTACTTGTTTTATTTCATTTTTTGTTTTGCTTTGTGTTTTTATTGTTGCTCTAGTAGTAGTAGTAGTAGTAGTAGTAGTAGTAGTAGTAGTAGTAGTAGTAGTTGTAGTTATAATATTTTTTAGAATGTCAGCAAACTTCTAAAAAGAATCAGATATTCTGATGTGTGCCAATCTCAAAGCTAAGGTAGAAATAAGCTTCAGTATCAACAAAACAACAACATCAAAAAAATATGAACAACAACAACAACAACAGCAAACAACAATAAGCACTAACTTCAAGAAACACACCACGAACACTGTCATTACAACTATAGATCAAAACACCATTAACAACAACAGCAACATCAACAACAACTGGCATGAAAAAATGTGTGAATGCATGTGTGTATTCATGTGTCTGTATGTCCATATATATTCATATACCTATGTGTAAGTAATCTATGTATATATATATATATATATATATATATATATATATATATATATATATATATATATATATAT
>NC_068982.1:58311654-58312185 GCF_001194135.2 Octopus bimaculoides | reverse complement strand
GATAAGACACAGAGAAAAAGAAAGAGAGAAAGTGTGAGAGAGAGAAAGAGAGAGAGGTATAAAAGATAAGATGCAGAGAAAAAGAAAAAGAGAAAGAGAAAGTGTGAGAGAGAGAGAGAGAAAGTGTGAGAGAGAGAGAGAGAAAGTGTGAGAGAGAGAGAGAGAAAGTGTGTGAGAGAGAGAGAGAAAGTGTGAGAGAGAGAGAGAAAGTGTGAGAGAGAGAGAGAAAGTGTGAGAGAGAGGCAGAAACGATAAGACCCAGAGAAAAAGAGAGAGAGAAATGGGATTTGAGAGTGAGAAAGAGGGATATGAACACAGAGTGTATGCATGTTTGCATGTGCATACACATATGCATGTGCGTTGTATGTATATGTGTATGTATGCATGTATGTATATTTGTGTGTGCATGTGTATACAGATGTGCCTATGTACTTATGCATGTACATGGTGTGTGTGTGTGTGTATGTCTGAGTGTATGAAGTTATATAGAAAATGTGTCCATGTGTGTGAGAACGGATAAAGAGAGCACAA
>NC_068982.1:58305138-58310641 GCF_001194135.2 Octopus bimaculoides | reverse complement strand
ATAATAATAATAATAATAATAATAATAATAATAATAATAATAATAATAATGAGGATAATGCTAATGATTGTAATTTAGTTACTCAGTTTATAAGGGAATTTTTTTTTGTTTGCCGATAGTGAGAGTATTAAGCCCTCTATGAAAAATAAATAAAAATAATATTTAAAAAAACTACATAAAGTAACTGTGTAATATGTAGGAAAACCAATAGCAGATACTACTACTATCAATAATAATAATAATAATAATAATGATAATAATAATGATGATGATGATGATGATAATAATCTGACTAGGAGATGGTGGAAATCCTAGAGGAGAGTTGTTTTCTGGTCTTAGCAATTCCAGATTCTGTTAAGTAATCATATTCTCAACACAAACCCACACACAAACACTTACACCCTCAGACATGTGTAGATGCACATATATATGCATAAACAGTTACAAACATTCACTGACTGTATTATGAAGATATATATACCAATACTCTGTTATACACATACATCCTGCACATATACATGCACAAGCAGTTACTCTCAAGTTCAAATACACTGCATGTAACTCATAGATGTGGAGAGCAAATTACATACATATATATGTATTTAAGTACATATATATGCATTATGTATGTCTGCGTATGTGTGTATATATGAGAGAGAGACAGAAAAAGAAGAAAAATGGAATGATATTGGCATCCTCATAACAATTTGACATCTGCTTTTCGAAACTGGTATGTGTTAGATGGGTCATCATAGTCAGATTGAATTGTTAAGGCTTACCATCAGGTTTTTAACCCATCTAAGATTAGCATGATGCTCTAACTCATACATTTCCTTTTTGGCATGGTTTCAATGGGTGAATGCCCTTCCAATCACCAACCTCTTTGCAGCAAGGCTTGCCTTGTTTTTATCCTGGCACAGCACTCGAGAGAGATGGCCTCATTCTTGGCTGGACTAGAATTGCTCTTTACTTTTCTTTGTTTTCTTTCATTCATTCACCAGCACCAATGAGTTAGTCTAGCCCCTGAAAAGACTAAAGTGGGTCCTGTCTTTCCTGATCTGCTTCTATTCATCCATTCTATTTCTTTTCACACAACTGGGTGAAAAGAAAGCCTGTGTGAGAACATGATAGTAAAAAGAGTAGCTGAAGAGAATCAAAAGGATGAAACAATAGGGTGAGAGGAGAGAGAGGAATAGATCAGAGGTAGAAGGCAATCGGCAGTTACATGAGAGTTGTTGTTTAGGAGATTGAATAGAAAAGAACATGACTGAAAAGATAATAGAAGATAGTGTGATAAAAGTGGAAGATGCAGCTCTAGACAGTGACAGAAGAGTGAGTGATGGAATAGAGTGATAGAGTCTACTGAAATGAAATAGCAAAGTTGGCATGATAGGGAAAGAGTGATATGATGAAGACAAGCGGTGAAGGAAGGTTTAATGGAAGTAAGAGAGAGAGTGAGAGGAAAGGAAGTGTGGTGGATGTTATGGCATTATATGGAGGAATGCTTTGTAGCAATAAAAAAGTGATGGGACAAAAGACTCTTTACACAGCCGGTGGGATATTAATGAGACACAGTGATAATAAAGATCTCTCTCACCACTACTTTTATCAATCATTTTACATCCATTCTTTTCCTCATTTGCATGGGTTTGATGGATCTACTCCATTACAATTTTCTTCCATTTGTTAGAATCTTTTGTTGTATCTTTTGTGAGGTCTAACCTCATGACATAGACATTTAATATTGTGTCTTATATCTCTTTTTTGCTCTCTGTCTTAAACAGGCTTCATCTACTTGAATCTGTTGGCACCACCATTTACAATTGACATCTTCTACATTCTCATACTTACATACTCTAATTTCTCTAATATTCAGATTTCCTCTCAAGTTATATTTTGTCTTCCCTTTCTTTTCAAGTGATATATAAATATCACCTTTGTTAAAACTTGTCCCTCTCATTGTGTCTTTTTCTTGTTTTTTTCTCATTCATTATGTGTGTGGTGGGGGAAGTGCAATTCAATTTGTAGTGAAAAAACTTACGTGTAATATTCTGAGGGTTTAATTTGATTAAACAAAATAGACAAACAGTACACATATGTTTCTATATGAAATGAATGACATCCACTTTACATATAATATTTCAAATTATGAGCTCATTATTGAAAAGAAAGATTTTAAAGCAAAGACATAATAAAGTTGGCTGCCAAACTTCTTTTTGTGTGGCACATAGTAAGTTTTGATCAGAAAGATTTCCAACGTCGCTTTGAGTATATATTTCTAATTGATACAAAGTTCTTAACTCCAAATATTATAAGTGAAGTAGATGCCTTTTGTTTGATCTGAAAAGATATCAGAAATAAAAGATTTTTTTATTTATTAAATACACACATGCATACATATGAGATGGTATCAAAAATTTCATACATTAGTTCTGTAGCGCACCAACATATGGCAGCATACAGTTGTGTGTGCAATGAGAGCTAGCAGTGACCTTCATATGTGCCAAGTGACTTACTTCACAAGTTGTGAAATTTGTGTTTATGTGAACATGTATATTCTGTAGTCTGTGATTTTGTCATAGTGGAGGCGCAATGGCCCAGTGGTTAGGGCAGCAGACTCACAGTCATAGGATCGCAGTTTCAATTCCCAGACCGGGCGTTGTGAGTGTTTATTGAGCGAAAACACCTAAAGCTCCACGAGGCTCCGGCAGGAGATGGTGGTGAACCCTACTGTACTCTTTCACCACAACTTTCTCTCACTCTTACTTCCTGTTTCTGTTGTGCCTGTAATTCAAAGGGTCAGCCTTGTCACACTGTGTCACGCTGAATTTCCCCGAGAACTACGCTAAGGGTACACGTGTCTGTGGAGTGCTCAGCCACTTGCACGTTAATTTCACGAGCAGGCTGTTCCGTTGATCAGATCAACTGGAACCCTCGACGTCGTAAGTGACAGAATGCTAACAACAACGATTTTGTCATGGACAAGAACAAAGAGCCAACGTAAAATTTTGCTTTAAACTTGGAATGTCTGCTACAGAGATATTGAGCATGCTTCAGTAAGCTTACAGCGATGAGGCAATGGGCCGTATGCAATGTTTCAAGTGGCACAGGTGCTTCAAAAGCAGAAGACCGTCCCTGGAAGATGAGGAGCGATCTGGAAGACCTGCCACAAGCGTCCCCTTGGAAATATGGAAAAAATTCATTAGCCTGCACATGAAGATCAGCAGAGAACAATCAACGACACTGCTGATGTTGCTGGTCTGTCACATGGGTCCGTGCAGGCAATCATAATGTCTGAACTGAACATGCGGTAACTCTTTGTCAAGTTTGTCACCCACCTGCTGACCACTGAGCAGTAACAACATCGTGTCAAAGTCTGCCAAACTCTTCATCAGGATGCCACTGAGGACCCATCCTTCATGTCGAAGATCGTCACCAGTTGGGTCTTTGGGTATGACTCTGAGATGAGGCAGCAGTTATCACAATGGAAGGCGCCTTCATTTCCATGACTGAAAAAGGCATGGCAGAGCCACAGCTCAATCATGAACAGGCTCGTCATATTATTTTTTACATCTTCAGTATTGTGCATCAAGAATTCGTCCCCCAGGGCCAGACCATCAATCAAGAGTTCTACTGTGATGTTTTGAAGAGTTTGAGGGAGGACAGTCATCAAAAGTGACCGGATCTGTGGAGCATGAAGGATTAGGTCCTTCAAGATGACAATGCACTCTGTCACTAAGCTTTCCTCACTCATGAGTTTCTCAGCAAAAACAACATGGTATCACTTCCACAGCCACCCAATTCACCAGATTTAGCACCTGTGGACTTCCATCTCTTCCTCAAGATGAAAATGCAATTCAAAGGTTGCTATTCTAACAACAGTATCAAGATCAAGAGCGAAACACTAAAGGTCCTCGACTCACTTACTGAAAATGACTTCCAAAGGTAACAGGAACACTGGGTATTCCAAAGGTAGCAGGAACACTGGGACTGGTGTATTGGAACACAAGATGACTATTTCGAAAGAGATGATGTTAAAACCTAGGTAAATGAGTCGTTATTTTTTTTATTAAACATAACTAGTCCAAGAATTTTTTGATGCCACATATGCACACACATATAAATACATAGATATGATACATATGCACACACATATAAATACATAGATATGATACATATGTGATAAGGTGATAAGTATGTGATATATGTTACATATCATATAGGCGCAGGAGTGGCTGTGTGGTAAGTAGCTTGCTCACCAACCACATGGTTCTGGGTTCATTCCCATTGCATGGCACCTTGGGCAAGTGTCTTCTACTATAGCCTCGGGCTGACCAAAGCCTTGTGAGTGGATTTGGTAGACGGAAACTGAAAGAAGCCTGTCGTATATATATATATATATATATATATATATATGTATGTATGTGTGTGTATATGTTTGTGTGTCTGTGTTTGTTCCCCCAACATTGCTTGACAACCGATGGTGGTGTGTTTACGTCCCTGTAACTTAGCAGTTCGGCAAAAGAGATCAATAGAATAAGTACTAGGCATACAAAGAATAATTCCTGGGGTCGATTTGCTCGACTAAAGGCGGTGCTCCAGCATGGCCGCAGTCAAATGACTGATACATGTAAAAGAGTAAGAGTATGTATGCATTTATGGATTTATATGTATGTACCTATGTATGTATCTGCGTTAATATTTCTGAGACAGATGTGCGTATATGTGTGTGTGTGAGAGAGAGAGAGAGAGAGAGAGAGAGAGTGTGTGTGTGTGTGTGTGTGTGTGTGTGTGTGTGTGTGTGTGTGTGTGTGTGTATGTGTGTAAACACAGAACTAAATGAAAATACTATTCCAAGAATTGTTAACCTTCTGCAATAGTAAAAAAAAGAAAATTGTAATGGTAAGCTGCAATGCAGAAAAATAAATCAGGTGTTTTAACAATAAAGGCAATAATTTGACGAACTTTCTAGAAAGAAAGAAGTTAGAAACAGCTGCCACCTGAGACACTTTTCCATAAAGTTTTTAACTAAGTAAGAATTTAAATTCTTGAAGTGAAAGAAAGAAAGAAAGAAAGAAAGAAAAAGAAAGAAAGAAAGTGAGATGTAATAACACATCCACGGAGTCTTTCTGCTTATCGGAATGCTATAATGTTCATTGCAAGAAATGCGCAGTGTTGAATGATTAAGTTCAACAACAACAATTACATAAACGACCATGGCAAAAACAATAAATCCTTTTTTTACGGAAGAAAATAATGGTTAGTATTTTTCTATTGGAAGAGGAGAGGGCAAAGGAGAAGAGGGAAGAGAGAAGTTGTCTTTCAGTGCTTGTTTTAAATAGACTCCAACTACATTTTCATTTGTCTTCATAGGAGGAGGTAGGTAGGTACAGTAGGTTGGTATTAATCATTGGGGCATTTGTGCATCCCTTCCTTCCATTTACTATATAATATGATGCATGTGTATGATTATATATATATATATATATATATATATATATAT
>NC_068982.1:58298697-58304710 GCF_001194135.2 Octopus bimaculoides | reverse complement strand
TATATATATATATATATATATATATATATATATATATTAGCACGAAGCAGTGTTTAGTCATAAGCAAAGTTTAGGTTAGTTAAAATATGCTTATGACATATTTCAACTGCTAAAAGGCAAATTCACTGCTGTTATCAATGAGAAATACCTAAGAGAAGCAACTCTGGACAGTCAACCACATTGACTGATTTGCACCAGTAGACCGCTAGGTCATGAAAATTATTGTAATATAACAATAATTTCCGTAATCACAGTGTATATGCCTTTTAGCAGTTGAAATATGTCAAAAACATTTTCTAACTAAGCTAAGCTTCGCTTATACCTAAACACTGCTTGGCATTTCTTGCAGGAAAGGTAAGGCAAGGAACATTCTCTAATTGTTAGGGGTATTTTGTCCATCTTAATTCTGTCGTGAGTTCAAATTCTGCCAAGTTTGACTTTGCTATTCATCCTTTCAGGGTTGATAAAATAAGTACCAGTTGAACTCTGGAGTAGATGTAAGTGACTAGTCCCCTCCCCCAAAATTTCAGGCCTTGTGCCTATAGTAGAAACGATTATTATTATTGTGGCAAGCTGGTGGAATTGTTAGCACACCAGAGAAGATGCTCAGCAGCAATTTATGGGGTTGACTTTGCCTTTCATCTTTTCAGAGTTGATAAAATAAGTACCAGTTGAACACTGGGGTCAATGTAACTGACTTACCTACTTCCCTGAAATTGCTGGCCTTATGCCAAAATTTGAAATCATTATCATCATCATCATCATCATCATCATCATCTAACGTCCGCTTTCCATGCTGCCATGGGTTGGACGATTTGACTGAGGACTGGTGAGACCAGATGGCTACACCAGGCTCCAATCTGATTTGGCAGAGTTTCTACAGCTGGATGCCCTTCCTAACGCCAACCACTCCGAGAGTGTAGTGGGTGCTTTTTCGTGCCACCCGCACGAAGGCCAGTCAGGCGGTACTGGCAACGGCCACGAAAGCAGCCAACTGGTAGAATTGTTACAACATCAGACAAAATGCTTTGTTGCATTTCTTATAACCCTTTATGTTCTGAGTTCAAATCCTGCTGAGCTCATATTTGCTTTTAATCCCTTTAAGGTCATGAAGTGTGATGGTGGTGATGGTGGCACTGGCAGCAAATTTTTATGGTTTCTAGGTATTGGTCGTGGTGGTAGTGTTGTTATTGGTATCATGTTCTTGATATCCTGCTGTCAAGCTCAAGTACATTTATCATTCAAATAAAAAGAAATATTATTCTAAGATAATCATGAAGAAATTTAGTTGTTTTAATTCTGTTCTGGCTCCAGCATCTAAAGAATTGTTCTCAAAACAAATGATGCTGGTTGTCTTCACCCCATCCACCCATCTTCCCCTTATTGTCTACCTATCACCCATACATCACAAAACAAATGATGATGCGTTTGCAGCTACCACCACAATCACCATAGCCACTATTATCACCACTAATACTAATACCATCATCACCACCACTACCACAATCACCGCCACTGCTATCATCTTCACCACTTCCACCACCACAACCACGATCTCCATTACCAACACAATCACCACCAACACCATCATCATCATTACCACCTCCATCACCACCACAATCATTACCACCAATACTACCACCATCACCTCCACTATTACCACCATCACCACGACTAGCACCATCACCACTATCGCCACCACAGCCACCACTTCCAACACCAACAAGACCACAACCCCAAATACCACTATTATCACCACCACTACTACCACCACCACAAGCAACACAAACCTACTTCAAACAGCAGCAAGACCACTACCACTACTACAACAACCACCATTACAACCACCACTAATGCCACCACCACCACCACCATCCACACATCACATGCAAAAGCCATAAAGATGGGTGGGGTAAAGTTAATAAAACAATTGCTGACATCCGTGCCATGTAAACAGTATTATACCCACAGCAATAGTCATAGAACAACATTGCACCCCAACATTTTTTGTTTAATGTTTTAAGATTACAATGATTTCTTATTTAATGATGTCACATACAAGTATATGTTATGTGTCTACAATGTCATCACATAACATACATTAGCAGTTCCCAGCATTTTCTTGCACTAATGACTGCTTTCATACAAGGCAATTTTTCTACAGAGTAGAAATCATGCACATAACAAAACCCAATAAAGTGCATAATATGGTGAAATACACCTGTATATATGTGTGTGTGTGTATATATATATATATATATATATATATATATATATATATATGTATATATTCTTTTACTTGTTTTGGTCATTTGACTGCATCCATGCTGAAGCATTGCTTTGAAGAGTTTTAGCTGAAAAAATTGACCCCAGAGCTTATTTTTTAAGCCTAGTACTTATTCTATCAGTCTTTTTTGCCAAACCACTAAGTTACAGGGACATAACACACCAATACTGGTTGTCGGTTGGTGATGGGAAGACAAACACAGAGACAAAGGCACACACACATGCGCATGCACACACACATACACACACACGCATGTACACACACACACACACACACACACACATATATACATATAGATATATATATTATATATATATTACATATATAATGCTAATAACCTTTAGACTGGAATAGCCAATAAAACAAATTTTTTAATTTATTCATTTTGTACGCCTTGGTACTAAATGATCCATAGCTTGGTACTGGTCTGTAGCTCAGTGGCCAAGAACCCCTACTGAAAGATTATTCCCATCTAACATACTTATTGCATGCTATTTTCATGTCTTGCCTGTTTACAGTGTGGTGGAATGTATTTCACAAACCTGACAATGATGTTATTTGTAAATTGAGATGACACACACTAAATCAAGGTAAATAACAGGGAAGGAGAGACAGGCTTGCTTTTGTGAGTCTCACCTTACTCTTTGGCTAAGTTTTGAGAATACAAGGATTTCAAAGATGACGATCATGATAAGGAGGAGGAGAAAAGGGGGGGGGGAAGAATGTCAAGGAACATGACTGTGGTAATGAAGATGATCATGAAGATGCCAGTGAGGGCGGTGAAGATGGTGGTGTTGATGATGGTGGTGTGGGGGGGCCATGATGATGTTAGTGGTGGTGGTTATGACAGCAGCAGTATTTGCCTATGACAATGTACAAGAATATATATTTATGTATGTGAGTCATATTATAGCTCTATAGATCATCTCATACCACTTTTGGGGGAGACAGTTGACACACTAATTTCTTTACATTCCAATTGTACCAAATATAACTCACGGTAGCATCCAATTTTATATTAGATTCCATTAAATCATGTAATGTACTAGCTTTACTTATGCAATAATTAATATTAATATAAATTTGTATATAACATAATGATATGCTAATGACATTTCTGGGTAATTAATATCAGTGATACATTCAAAGAAATATTCTCTTTTTACCTAACAACATCGTATAGCTACTTAGTAATTCATTACTTCAACAAGTACTATGGAAGCTATGCTTTACTAAAAAGGTTTAATAAAACCAAAACATAATCAGATTTGTCTCCCAAATGTGTTCAAATAATGGTTTTCAAATTTTAGCACAGGACACAAATTTTGGGACAAGGAACAAATTTTGGTACTACTCGACAGAGTGCACTGGATGCTTTTTATGTGGCACCAGCACCAACACCAAAGCTTTTTACATGGCACCTTGCTTTTAGGATCTCAATTCGGTTGTGGTGGGCAGGTCTTCTCAAGTACAAAAATGTGCCATGTATCTCAGTCCTCTGTCATCTTCTTTGTATGTAAGCTAAAAAAACTGTTTGAGAGATTTTGTACATTAATTCTGATCTTGAGTAAATCAAATGTGTTGTTTCTTCTACACACATCAGCAGGCTGATAACTAGTAACTGATAATTCACTCCAGTTTAGTAATCCCTGAATCTTTGGTTCACTTGTTTCTGTAACTCGGGCATTTCAGAAAAATATAAGTAACAGACTTTAAAAATATGTACTGGAATTGATTTCTTTGACTAAACCCTTAAAGGTCATGCCCCTAAATGAATAAGTAAAAGGTAAAAGCTTTCTTCATTGTCAGATTTTGAAACACATTTCAACAGCAATGATATGTAGAGTAGATAAGACAGTATAAAATTTCTCAGTTGCTATTAACTATTTGGGACCTCTGAAATATTTCTTTACATCAGCTATGGTTTGTGATTCATTGAAGAACTCCGTGACCTTGTAAAATGTGACTCTATGGAAAGTAGAGTGTTGAGCTTCAGCTTCTTGTTGATGCTTATGGACACATATTTAGCACTGCTCAGTGAGATGTTGGATGATATGGATGTGGGCTGGGATGCTATTAGGCTTCTCTAATGGTCTATGTAATTTTGAATTTAGTGTTGTATTAAAGAAGTTTGCCATGGTTAGTTTAATATTCTGATGGCATCAGCTGTAGACATGCTCATCAAAAGTGCTTGTACATAAAGATCTCATAACTATAGTAGATAGTTTTGACACATGAAATACCTTTAAATGTTGGTACATACAACTCATGAATTTCTACAAATCCAAAGGCAAATTTAATTATACATCACTGTCCCAATACATCTGGAGACTCAGAGGAAGCAAAACCTTAAATAAATGGGAAGCAAGATAAAATTTGTGAACTACAACAAAATGCCACATCCTAATGGCAACATACAAGAGCGTAAACAGAAGAGATGCGACTGTATCTACATGGTCCTTAAAGGAACAACATTTCTTCATGTAATTTGAAACCAGATAGGCTGACTTATCATAAATTAAACCAGTTCACCAAAGGATAAAATGAAAAAAAGCTACCAGAATAGTTTTCCCTTCAAACAAAGATAAACACAAATTGGAAGTCAATGAAAATGATAATCATGAATCTAATGACAATAATGATAATAGTCACAACTGTGTATCTAACTTGATTTGTACATTTGATTTAAAGTGTGTAGATGTATCTACTAATACATCTGAGCATTGTGTATGCATTCACTTGCATGTATCTATATTTACAATGCAGTATACATTTGCATGCATGTCCATGTGCATTTGAGCAGAAATATGGGTGCATTTGTGATGTAGTATGCACTTACATGCATGTACTTGTGCATTTGAGCATTAACATGTATACATGTATTTTCATGTGTGCATCTGCATTTATAATGTAGTATGTTGTTAAAGGATGATTAATGACATGTGGTACAAACATATACATGTGTGCACTCCATTACTGTCTTTCAAGTACATATGCTCATGATTACTGACTTACAGACAGGAATCATATATCTCTCTCTATATATATATATATGCATACACACATAAATACAATCATGGTATGCACTTCAGCATACTCAAATTAATAAGAAAACAGCCTGTGGAGAATGTATGTTTGTGTATATATATATATATATATATATATATATATATATATATATGTATGTATGTATGTATGTATGTATGTATGCACCCAAATGCATAGAGAAAGAGAGAGTGCTTTTTCACCATGTGTAATTAAAATGGATGTAATAGAGAAACTCTGAGTAGCAATGGACTGAATGATCACCCAAACGTGTAAACTCTACTGCATGTAATGTGTGCATGTTCTTCCATTTATTGCACCAAACAGACAAACATGCATACACACACACACACACACACACACACACACACACACATGTATTTTCTAAGATAGAGAAGACAAAGTTTATGAAATCCTATCATTTATGTGTATACACACACATATTCACATAAATCTCTACTGACTTACACATAAACATATTTTTTATCTGTTTCAGTCTTGAAAGGCTTTAGTTGAACAAATCTCCACCAGTTTTTTTTCTCTAAACCTGGTTTTTATTCTAGCAGTCTTTTTTTTAGCTGAACCACTAAGTAGCAGCGACATAAACAAACCAACGCCAGTTGTCAAGCAGCAGTGGTAGACAAACACAAAGACATACAGGCATTGAATTATACATTTATA
>NC_068982.1:58288697-58293697 GCF_001194135.2 Octopus bimaculoides | reverse complement strand
CCCTTCTAAAAGAAATATTTTGGGGGTTATACCTACAAAGAAGCCTCTACATTTTTGCTAGACCTGCTTAAAAATAACAGCCAAATCTTCCACAAGTCACATCCTGTCACCTTAAAAGGACACATTAGATAATATATTTCTAAATCCCAGGGAATAGTAACGATTAGAAAACCTCCATTTCTAGACTTGCTGCAGGTGGAAAAAAAAACATTGGATAATATACTCCAAATAAACATGATGGGATGGTCACAGCTGGAAGGCTTTTGATTATGGAACAGTAATTCAGCGGTGCCAGTTTTCACAGAAGACTGGACAAATATTCCTCTGTTAAGCTGAATCATTTAGAATTAAGTACTGCATTATACTCTGTGACATAGTGTAGTACTTGGAGTATGATTTGAACCTAAAATCCTTGAACCAATGATTTAATAACTCATCTACTTGACCATTTCACCTCTAATGTCTTGCATTTCTGTAATAAATCTGTTTAAATATATTCCATTTGTGTCAAATATATTCAATCACTGTGAATCATCTCATTCCATGTGTGATTAAAGGTATAATGTATTCCATTGGCTTAAATATAATGGTTCTTACTTAAATCCAAGTAATTCCTTAGATTTAACAACAGAAAATTATATCTTCAAACCTCAATATGTATCACTCATTTCAAAGTGAAGATATATATAAACTACCCCGTCTCCACCCTATTCCTCTCCCTCTCTCTCTCTTGCTCTCCCTTCCTCTGTCTCTCTTTCTCTCTTTCCTTCTCTCTTTCATTTTCTCTTTTTCTCCCTTCCTCTCTCTCTCTCTTTCTTTCTCTCTTTCTCTCAACAATTTTTCTCCCTTACTCTCTCACTACCCCTGTTTTCATGTCAACTTGAAAAACACCTCTTTCTTCGTAAATGACAGTTCATTATGTACACCCACTAGAAAGCCACTAATTTTTAAAACTACTCATGAATGTTTGCTCTCCAATTCCATGTGCTAGAAACTCATTATACCGTATTGTGTCTTGTAGAAAATTTTCACTGAGACATTTTGTATAATTAATATCTTTAAGGTTTCCACATACGAACAAAATGGAGCAGAATGTGCTGGTAATAACAGTTCTGGACAAACGTGTTATATACCCAACTTGCATAAATCCATTAATCTTTACAATCACATCTCTTCCTACTATTCTAGTTGTTGTTGTTGATGCATTGTTGTTGTTCTTGCTTCTTGTGGTTTCTGAACATTCTTCTCTCTCTTTCTCCGCATTCTCTCTCTCTTCCTCTTCATTATTCTCTTTGCACTTCATGCCTTCTTTATTCTCTTCTTGCTTTGATTTGTTGCATTCACCTCCTTGCTTCATCCTCTTTTTCTAAAATCACCCTTTTCTCTTACTCACACACTTTTATTATTATTATCATCTCCTCCTTTATCACCTTATTTTCTTCATTCTTCTTGTATATTCTCTAATTTTCGATGTTCTTCAGTTTCTTCTTCAACCACATTCACTTCCTATTTGCTTTATACACACTTACATGCATGCACACACATATACATATATATGAGCATATATACATACATATATATATATATATATATATATATATATATATATATATATATATATATATACACACACACACACACACACACCTCAATATATACTTCTTATCCTTGTACTTTGTCTTTTACATCTCCCTTTACATATTTTTTTATTTCCTCTATAATTCTTGTGCATGCATATGTGTGTTGTATATATAATATCCTTCCTTGGATCCTCAACTTCTGGTTGAGCCAAAGGAGAACAGAAATGATATAATGCATGCCTGGGTGTTCTATATCTGTTGGAGCCCATCCCCTCTCCAGATCTGAAGACCATCAATTTTTGCTTAAAGAGGGACAAAGAAAGAGAAGGTAAATAAAGAAGAGGGAGATTAAAAAAAAAAACTACTGTACTGAACTGATAGTTTATTTATCAACACTAAAACAATAAAAGTCAAAGTTCATCTCAGTTAGATTTGAACTCAGAACAGAGACAGTGGGAATGAATACTCCAAAGTATAGCAAATATTATGATGACACTCCTTACTCACAGGTATCTACAGAGATGATGGATTGACAATTTCATTCAGTATGAATGGTTATATCTTGGATGGGATGAGAAAATAATTGATGACTTATTCAATGTGTTTTGCTTAAATATTGCTAACTCTACAAATCTAAAGTTATCTAATTTCTTATCTATTACACTATATATTAAGAAAATACTCCTTTAAAAAAAAAACAAAGAAAAGGCAATGGCATGTAGCTATAAGAACTCTAACTACCTCACAGCTATAATTAGGAACCTAACTGCAGGAATAAGCAAGGCAATTTATTACCTATCCTTCAATTGATATCCCACTGTAAAGAGGCTTTAACCAGGAGTGGTTCAGTGAGAAGAGGCTTGGTGGGAAGCTAGTCAAAGTGAAGAATCCCTTCATTCACTCTTATTCACTTTGCTTTCAAAATCCTCTGGGTGTCTGTCATGATTTGCTCAAGAAAAAGAATAAAAATTCCAGTGATGTTTGACAGCTTTGCATAACTTTTATGATTGTTTCAATCTATTCTATAGTTATTTTCATAACTACTGTGTGCTGGTTTATATAAAGGCACAGGTGTGACAGTGTGGTAAGAAATTTGCTTTCCAGCCACATGGTTCTGGATTCAGTCCCACTGTATGGCACCTTGGCCAAGTGTCTTCTACTATAGACTTGGGCTGATCAAAGTTTTGTAAGTGAATTTGATAGACAGAAACTGAAAGAATCTTATCAATTATTCATATATATATATATATATATATTTATTTATTTATGTGTTTCAGCCAAGTGGCTGCGGTCATGCTGGTGCACCAGCGTTGCCTTCTAGCAGTTGTGCTGGTGGCACATTAGAAAATCATTAGAGCGAGGTCGTTGCCAGTGCCGCTGGACTGGCTCCCGTGCAGGTGGCACGTAAAAAACACCTTTTTGAGCATGGCCATTGCCAGTACCTTGTGTCTGGCCCTCATGCCGGTGGCACATAAAAGCACCCACTACACTCTTGGAGTGGTTGGCGTTAGGAAGGGCATCCAGCTGTAGAAACTCTGCCAAATCAGATTGGAGCCTGGTGTAGCCATCTGGTTTGCCAGTCCTCAGTCAAATCGTCCAACCCATGCTAGCATGGAAAGCAGATGTTAAACGATGATGATGATGATGATGATATTTATATATATATTTGCCTGTATTTTTGTGTCTATGTTTGTCTCCCACTACCACTTGACAACTGGCATTGACATGTTTCCATCCCCATAACTTAGCAGTCTAACAAAAAAGACCAATAGAATAAGTACCATAATTTACAAAAAAATAGTATTTAAAAGATAAAAGATACTAAGTAATTTACTGGACTGAGTGAATTACTCAGTAGATCTTAGTGTATAAGTTTGATTAATTACAGTAAAATATTCACAAACCCTAACATACAGAAAAACAAATGATATACCCATATATACACCTTGTAAGGCTCACAGATATGCACAATAAAAGGCATTCACTCTAGTAATGAGTTGTCTGACTACCAATACACATACACCTTAACATCTAGCACACAACACACACAGATGTGCATGCACACACAACACACACACACACACACACACACACACACACACACACACACACACATACACACACACACACACGCATATGTGCACATGATCACACTAGACTTCAAGGACTGTATAATACCAATCTCAATAGCTTCTTCTTATCTTGCTTTCATTTATCTTTTTATTTATGGTTCCATTTTATTTCTTCCAACACACACAAAACAACAAACACTGGAACCAAAAATAAACCCAAAATCTCTACATTAGCCAAAACTAACCACCCGATACCAAAATTAAACGCACTCATGCATTCGCACAGATACACACACAGAGCTATATATATGTGATACCCTGCATAACCAGCAACCAAGTGTAAGTTGGATAATTGAACGTGTCAACTATATATATGAGTACACTATGATAACTATATGTATGCAAAGGCACATGGCTCAGTGGTTAGAGCATCAGGCTCAGAATCGTGAGATAGTGAGTTCAATTCCCAGGAAGGGCAGTGTGTTGTGTTCTTGAGAAAGACACTTCATTTCATGTTACTCTAGTTCATTCAGATGAAGAAATAAGTTGCAACATCACTAGTGCCAGGCTGTACTGGCCTTTGCCTTTCCCTTGAATAACATCGGTGGCAAGGAGATAGGAGGGCAGTATGCATAGACAACTGGTGGTCTTCCATAAGCAAACTTGCCCAGACTTGTGCCGAGGAGAGGAACTTTCTAGGGTGCAATCCCGTGGTCATTCATAAGACTTTTGGCTTCTAATAAACCTATTCACTCAATCCAACATGTGTACAGAGTCTTAATTTGAACTATGGTCTTCTGTGTATATAAGATATATTCTTCCATTCTTTTACTTGTTTGTCATTTGACTGCGGCCATGCTGGAGTACCACCTTCAAGGGTTTTAGTCAAACAAACCAACTCCAGGACATATTTTTTAAGCCTAGTACGTATTCTATTGGTCTCTTTTGCCAAACCAGTAAGTGACAGTGAGTAAACACACCAATACCAGTGGTCAAGTGATGATGGGAGGGCATACATACACAGGCTCATATATATATATATATATATATAAAATATATAGTTTTAGGGAAAATAACCAATTTTCAAGAACTCATCGATGATTATTATATTTATTATATTTATCTTATGATATTTACTTTACTTTATATTATACTCATTTATTGTGCTTTTAATTATTAATTTTTCTATATGTGATAGTGGATTTTCATCGATGAGTTCTTGAAAATTGGTTATTTTCCTTAAAACTATATATTTTATATATACTTTATCTATAAGGCTCAATTTAATTTTAATTTTTTATAAATTGATTTTAATTGAGTTTTTTACCTGTAATTTTGGATTTTGTCC
>NC_068982.1:58287728-58288549 GCF_001194135.2 Octopus bimaculoides | reverse complement strand
ATATTATTATATATATATATATATATATATATATATATATATATAAATATATATAGTTTATTAAAAAAATGAAAAAAAAAACAGAAGAGAAAAACAACAACGCAAGGACATGGTACATGCAAAGTATTAACAGATGCTCAGGGAAGGAAAGAAAGTTAGTTTTACATTTTGAGCAAAGCTCTTCTTCAGAAACAGGAGACAGAGAGGAAAGTCCAAGAGAAAAAGAAGACGGAGGGAAAAAATAGCCAACAATCCACATGGAGTATTATTGTATGTTTGTATATATGTATATATGCATGTACAGATGACGATATATGTGTGGAATTTATAAATCATATGGCCAATATATGTACCTACCATATAAAGAACTCTATTGTTGTTTTATATATATACATATATATATATATAGGTGCAGGAGTGGTTGTGTGGTAAGTAGCTTATTTACTAACCACATGGTTCTGGGTTCAGTCCCACTGCATGACACCTTGGACAAGTGTCTTCTACTATGGCCTCGCACTGACCAAAGCCTTGTGGGTGGATTTGGTAGATGGAAACTGAAAGAAACCCGTTGTGCATGTGTCTGTGTGTATGTGTGTGTTCGTGTGTCTGTGTTTGTCCCCCCTCCCCATCACTTGACAACCAATGCTGGTGTATTTACGTCCCCATAACTTAACAGTTCAGCAAAAGAGCCCAATAGAATAAGTACTAGGCTTACAAAGAATAAGTTCTGGGGTCAATTTGCTCAACTATAGGCAGTGCTCCAGCATGACTGCAGTCAAATGACTGAGGCATATAAAAGAATATATATATATATATATATA
>NC_068982.1:58279569-58287567 GCF_001194135.2 Octopus bimaculoides | reverse complement strand
AGAGAGAGAGAGAGAGAGAGAGAGAGAGAGAGAGAGATGAATATACCTATCTTCACCAATGAGAGTCAGGGATCTCAGTCAGTACAAGGACTCCTCACCACACACTGCAATCTCATGCTGCAGCCATAATTCTGCTTGGCTCGTCCATAGCCATTCCTTGACATCATCACTTCTTCATCTTTGGTTTCCACATGCTTTTTTGCATCCACTTTAGAAAAGTGGATGTTAAAACAATGATGACTGATACAAACTTAACTTTCATTTAATTCAACAGAACTGAAAAGACTTTTGAAAGGTGAAACATGTCCACTGGTTAGTTCATAAACTCTTTAAATACATCCAAAGTTAATAAATATTGTTATTATTTACTTTTCCAGAAAGTAATTTTCTGCTTTGACATTTGTTAAAAGATTTCATCCATATATGTACAGGTGCAGGCTTGGCTGTGTGGTAGGATGTTTGTTTCTCAACCACATGGTTCTTGGTTCAGTCCCACTGTGTAGCATGCTGGGCAAGTGTCTTCTACTATAATCTCAGGCTGATCAAAACCTTGTGAGTGGATTTAGTAGATGGAAACTGAAAAAGCTTAATATCAGTCATGCTTCAGGTTCATTTTCCCATCCATGCAATGCCAAGGAGTCGACCATGGATTTTTATAGTTCCAGATTCATGCTTTTTTTCTGAGAAAGCAGTCTCTTTATATTGAGCGACATCATGATTGATCTTTCGGCATCAATTCTTGCTCTTATTTTCTGGCTACACTGAAACCCAGGAACCAAACTGTTGCCTTTTATGAAATCATTACTGCCGCTCATCAAGCAAAGGTACTAGTAGTGCTCATGTTTAACTCCAAGACATTTCTGATGATGCAGACCTATGATCAAAATTATTCCATCTGTGGCCATCCCGTTTTACTCTATCTTAGGTGTATCTAGAACTACATTATTTAATCTCCTTCATTTTCATTTTTTGTTTTATCAAAATCTCATATGATGTATTTGGAGGGAAATTTGGCTTCCTTTTCTTGCAGTTCAAGTGACTAAGTAGGGCATACTTATTGGTTCGTTACTAGTGTTGTTGTTGATGCTATTTCTACTATTGTTGTTGTTGTTCCTGCTGTTGTTTATATGCTGTAATTCTCTTTCAAGTTCAAAATTCCTCCTTTGATGTCATCAGAGATCTGAAAAGTTGGTTTGTCAATTACTAGTTATATATCTTCAGGTTTTATTTCAAAATCATTCCTTCCAGAACCACCAACACTACCCATACACACACACACACACACACACACACACACACACACACACACACACACACACACACACACACACACACACACACACATCTCCCTCTACGGTCCTACCCTCCACCCTGAACTAATGTCTCATTGCTCTTTTCATTTTTTTCCCCATTTTTTTTTTTCTTTTTGGTGACTTTTCTTAAAATTTTTCTCTCCCACGTTAGGCTTACCCCAAGAGGGATCAGTTCGTTTTTGTTTAAGGTGTGATGGAAGTACTGAGATGCTTTGATAAAAGAACAAAAAAAAAGTAACAAAAAACAAACAAACAATAATAATAATAATAATAATAATGATAAAACAGAAATACCAGTGGGGGTAGATATGTTGTTTTTGAAACACCATGCCATGTTTTTCTCTGAAATCTAGAGATAAGCCACAGATGTTTAGAGCTGTCATCCAGCCCCTGTAATGCTATTCCAAAATCTTCTTAACACCACCAGTATGTACTGGTGTATGTCTATAGGGTTACTGAAACATAGATAAGTGGACATAATTTAATACATTTAGATATACAGAAATAACACCATGGAAGTAGGCATATACACAGACTTAGACATTAGATATCATATGTGTCTACATATATATTTGCATCCATGTGTGTATATGTGTGTGTGTATGCGGGCATCTGTATATACATAAATATGTATGTACACATATACTTATGTATATATATACAAATGTATAGGTATATATATAGAGAGGTGCATTTATATATAGTTATATCTATGTGCATGTATGTGTGCATATATGCACCTGGGTATATGTATGTATGTTTGTATATGAAAGACACATGCATGCACACACACACATATGCACATGCACACACATTTATGCATGTCTATATACATGTATGTACATGTAATGAGCAATCAAGTTCATTAAGCTGAAGCTTTTCCGCAGTTTCTTCAGCATTTAAGCAACTCAGAGCGTGTGCTTTCAACTGACCAGGGTGGCAGCATTTCGCAAGGTTAGCCTCCAGCTGCTGCTGCTGTTCTTAATTTTCAGCTGATGAGCAGATTGGAGCAATATGAAATGACTTGCTCAAGTACACTACACTCACCCCATCCATGAATCAAGTCGGTAGCCCAGTGGTCTTGGGCTCAACACTCTAACTATTAGGCCATACTGCAGGGCTGACATAAACACCTATGTGCAGGTAGATAGATAGATAGTGAGTGAGAGACAGAGAGAGAGAAACACACAAAGAGACACAGAGAGAGAGACACAGAGAGAGACAGACAGACAGACAGACAGATAGTAGATAGATAGATAGATAAATAAATAGATAGATAGAGAGAGAGAGAGAGAGAGAGGCAGATAGTATGTAGATAGATAGATAGATATATATATAGAGAGAGAGAGGCAGATAGTATGTAGATAAATAGATAGATAGATAGATAGAGAAAGACAGACAGATAGATAGATAGATAGATAGATAAGCAAACAGATAGTATGTAGATAGATTGTTAAATCAGACACACACACAGATAGAGAGACTGATTTTTATATACAATGTGTCTGCACACTAATCCTTGCAAACCCACACTAATTCAAACATTAACACAGTAAAATGCAGAAACCACATAAGCCACAAACACTCGTGAGTTCAAATACTGGCACTAACATTATAAATGTAGATAGATGTGTAATAATCATCATAAACATATAAATGAATGTTTTGGTGAATAAAGTGAAATACTCATTATATTTTTAACTATCCACTATTGTGCTAATGTTTACTCGTTTAAAATATTGTTCAGTACAAAAATGATACAAGAAAATTTTCCACAGTTTCTCAAGGCAAAATTTATAAATAAGCTCTTAATTTGATAAATTGATTTAGTGTTTAAACACTAAAAATATGTCTAATGAATTTAAGACAAGTTTAACATATGGTTAAACTCCAGTATATTATTACAATGCAATAGTCACAAGTGAGATAAATATTTTTCATCATCTTGTCTTGCTTATATCATATATATATATATATATATATATATATATATATATGTGTGTGTGTGTATATAAAACAGCAACAGTGTTTTGAATCTCATATTTCAGCTTTATTTCCTGATGAGATGGCTTGTCCATCACATTTGAAGTGTATATTTTTATATATTTATAAATTACAAAGAAAATTATGTTCATATTTTAATTATTGAAACAGCTGTAGAATTTATGGGGAAATTAGGAAACATCTAAATTTCTGCTCTAAATAAGCTCTTACAAATATTGTGTATTTTAGACTCATAATAAAATTGCAGTTTTACTTATCACTGCTTAGTGCACCCCCTCCATAATTTAGTTATGGTGAGCCACCATATAATGCTGCCTGTCATCATATAATGAGTGGAAAAGCATAAGAGAGGTCATCTCTTAATTCATCTCTTAGCATCGTCTGCCTGTTTGTGACCGATGAAGAGATAACTACTCCAAAATGCTAGTGTCTCACAGTCTAGGTAGAGGGTACTGCAAGCTGATCTAGGTGAATATACACCATTTGTCAACAAGCACGATATATTCTCCATGACAAAATGCAGTGAGTAACTTGTTCCCCAGTTCAAACATGCATCAAGGATATTCGGACTGATAACAACATTGCAGTTTTACTTATCACTGCTTAGCATTCCTCCTCCACAATTTTAGTCTTCAAGGATAGTACTAGAATAAAAGAATCACAGAATCTGACAATAGATACACATGTGCATGCATGCATGCACATACACACACACACGCTCACACTGTGGACACCAATTCGATTTCAAGGAAAGCCACTTCCTTAACACAAATACATGTATGTAAACAGGTTTGATATTACTTCTGTCATGAGCTGACACATGGATTATCTGGTCTTGATTTTATTTAATGTTTTGTGACAAATGTAAAAAGGGTAATTGTGTCAGGATTCATATCAACAGCAACTCAGCTCTTTTGAAAAGTAGATATTTAGCCCAACAGTAGATGAATACACCATTGGACAACAAGACCACCATTTCTCTGCTGAGGCCATTGGGGCTGTATGCATATAAGCATTCCATGTTGGGTCCAGATATGAGGCCTTTCATCAATATCAAGTCCACTTTTTGAAAGTATTGTGTGACCATAGATTGTGCAGGAAAGATTACCTTGGGACCCTCAACCATGCAAAATATCCTGCAGTTTTTGGATATACTTTATACCATTTGATAGACAATTCTAATTTTTTCATGCTGCAGGTTATTCTCTCTAGTTATAGACCTTCATTTACTTCTGTTCTGTGCAAGATGTTCGCAATGAACCAGTGCTAATGTCCAAGGACAAGATTGCTTTTTCAGTGTCATGAGATATCTCATTTTGTTTGTACTCAAAACACCTGCAAAGAACTAATTCTCTATGAAGAAATTACTTCAGCAGCCTGAAATCATCAAGACAGATGGCGAATCAGACATTCTTATATAAAAAGCTAATGAGGCAAGCATCCACACTGAAACAGTCAACTATTTTTTGCACTTTTGTATCAACTAACATTCAATTTATGATTAGACACTTTTGATGAAATTTCTCAAGAATTCTGACACATTATTGAACCAGATTCCATTTCTTGGATGAGTGTAGTAGGGATTTCATGACACAAGGATTGTGGATGCAAAGCTTGGAGGGCAGTTTCTTAGGTATTCCAAAACAAAATGAAATATTTTCAACCTTTGAGTTGATTCAGAATTTAGGAGTCTATCTTTGGAGACAAAGCTGCCATGATATACAAGAGAATCCACTACATCAAGCTTGGTTCCTTGGACAAGTATATCTACTTCCACATACATCTCTCCTTAAACTTGTGTAAACATCACTTTAGTTTTTCTTCAGGTTCATTTTAAGTTGAAAAGCAGTAAAGGCAGTGGGGAAGAGATTCGTTATTTTCCAAATATCTTGTTCCAAAAAGAAGATTCCTGGTTCTTGTCTTTGCTTCCACATATGGATTTATTTAATGTCTAATATTTTGACTAATTCAGCTATCAGAATTAGGTTAGCAGCATAGATAGGTAACCACAAAGAACTTAGTATGTGGAAGGAAAAACTAAAATGTGTTATAATCCACCATATTCAATAAATGTAAACACATGAATAGTGAGAATTCATTTTCACTTCAGTATAGGGAAATCTTTACACCAAGCTTGCTGAAGATGAGCTACTCAACAGAAACAATTTTCACCAATAACTTTAACCTAGCCTTCAATAATAATAACATAATTAAGAATCTTGACCACAATACAACTAATAAAACCATATATTCAACCTCCAGTCTCAAAGTATATGCACTGTAAAGGGAAATTGCCTGGGAAAAACTCAACCATGTATACAACCACTGTCATATCTAACATTAACTCAAGCAGCATGCATTGTTAACAAATTTAAGGACACACTCTATCAACATAATTACTTATTTAGAACATTGCAAAGACATTGGGCACAAAACTATCAACACATATTTTGTTTTTGTTTGTTTTCTTTCAATATACACCCTTTCATTAAATGCTGACTCGTAAACAAAGCTTGAAGCTAGACACGATCAAATGCTTTTCATATCCTTTGTAGCATGGAAAAGCTATCAATACTGAAACATCAAACCAAAATATTGATTAAGCCCACAGAATTAATCATGTCTTGCCCTTCCATGTGTAGGTATGTACTTAAAACATATAACAAGATCCCATAGGGGTGATATGAAATCCTAATTAATACATTTCCTTTTCATTTTCTCTTTTCTCTCAAAAGATTATTTTGTCCCAAATTAGTAATAATGTTAGAGTGACCTCTTATACACAGAAATCTCTTGTGTCTTTCCAAAACAAATGAATATGCATTAATTCAATAAACCAGAACATCCCCCACACCCACTAATATATTTCATTTTTAAAAATCCACAATGGAAATAATCTTTTCTTTAATAAATTCACATGACTACTGCCTTGTCATCCCAACAGACATGATTATATCCCTGCAGGCACACAGGCACCCTTGGAAATTCATACTCGCTTATAAACATGAAACATTTAATACATAGACTCTTGCACACACATGCATTAAACACTTCGACCGAACACAAAGACACATCATCATACACATGCAGATGCTCCGATATGCATGTACGCAAAAATACTCATCAAAACATTCAAATGAATACACAGCCACATCATAAACATAGCAGAAAACTGAGAGAAGCCTGTTGTGTGTGTGTGTGTGTGTGTGTGTTTGTTTGTTTGTTTGTTCCCCACCAACACTCGGCCGCCAGTCCAGGTATGTTTATGCCCCTGTAACTTAGCGGTTTGAAAAGAGATCAATAGAATAACTATTGAGCTTTAAAAAAAAATAAGTACTGAGGTTGATTCAGGCGACTAAAATTCTCCATAGTGGTACCCCAGCATGTAAAAGGTAGAAGGCAAAAGATACACACACACATATGTATATATATATATATATATATATATATATATATATATATATATATATATATATATATATATATATATACCCACACACACATATATATATTTTTAAGTGTTAGGTATGTTCCTAGTAGTACACTGACAAAGCATGTACACTGCCTATGGCTACCTGACATCATCCTCAGTAATTACACGATTGTCACTGGATCTACCTCAGGAATTCCTGTGTACATTGATTCCTACCCAATGACATATACCTACTGTCACTAACAACATGCTGTATTAAATTTGAGTGAAACAAAGTTCATTTAATGAGATGCCTCTTATTACATCACCTGACACGATGCTTCTGAATTGAGTGTGTTTATATATATATATATACAAACACACACTCACAAACACACACATATATATATATATATGTATATATATATATATATATATATATATATATATATATATATATATATATATATATATATATATATATACACATACAAATATTGTTTTATATGTTTTAAAAAATGTCATTATCGAAAAATAAATGAATATTCAATGTCATTAAAATGACACACCATAAGTGTAAATCTGTCCAATTGTCTGGGCATGCCCAGTTCAACAGTTCAGGATGTTTCCAAAGACTGACAGTATGGACTATAAGAAAGTAAGCCAGTTAGCCGGGAATTCTTGAACCAGGGGAGTAAACAGTGAGACACTTTTGATGAGGTTTAATGAATGAGGTTGGGAAGAGAGGGGAAAATGGTAGGAGTTGAGGAGGTATAAAGCAAGGATAGAGAAAGAGAGAGAGAGAGAAAGAGAGAGAGAGAGAAAGAGAGAGAGAGAGAAAGAGAGAGAGAGAGAAAGAGAGGGAGAAAGGGAGGTAAGATGTGTGTTAAATAGTTAAATAGCTCAACTGATCGCCACTGACCTTGGTTGTAAACTAGTTTTATGCCAAAGGGATTTTGAATCATTTTATTTGTAATAAATGGGTGTATATGTATGTGTGTGAGTTCATGTTTACCCCAATGGTTCTCAACCAGGGTCCATATGAGCCCTGAGAGTTCATATAAGATTTTGGGGAGTTCACACAACAAAGTAGTAAATTGGAGATCCACAATAGTATTTTAAGGGCGCCTGAAAAAATTTTGCATTAGATATATGTATTGGTATGTATTGAGAAAAACAGTTAGTTTCTTTCTCTAACATTTTACATAGTTCAACCTACATAATGGGTGAAGAACAGAATAGGAATTTTGAAAGACATTTCTATAAAAC
>NC_068982.1:58276247-58279554 GCF_001194135.2 Octopus bimaculoides | reverse complement strand
AAAAAATTTTGCATTAGATATATGTATTGGTATGTATTGAGAAAAACAGTTAGTTTCTTTCTCTAACATTTTACATAGTTCAACCTACATAATGGGTGAAGAACAGAATAGGAATTTTGAAAGACATTTCTATAAAACTAGTTTTTAAATATTTAATGACTAGAGGGTTCCACTATAACAGAATAGTAATTAAAGGTGTCTATAGTTAATTTTTAAAAATGGTTGAGAATCTCTGGTTTACAGCATAAAAATTTGGAAACCTCATGTGGCATGAAATAATTTCTAATGGTTGAACTTAAGTAAATTAACCCTTTAGCATTCAGATTATTTTATCAAATGTTATGCTTATTTAGACACATTGTTTAGAATTAAGCATGTATAATCTTGTAGCTATCAAATTTTGAATGATGCCATTGTGATAAAACTGACCTGCAAAGATGAGTTGCTACTTCGTATCTGTATCCATGAGATAGCAGCAGTGTGTTACATCAAAGACGACAATGACTACATTCTACCGATTAAATACGGAGTTCCAGAGAAATGTAACTCGGCCGTACTTTATGTTGACGACAAGATGCAAGCTGAAGAAATTTGTGCATTGGTCGACCAATGTTTCCAGCTTGTTTATGCCAATGTAGCCATTCAGTTCATCAACATCAACTTAAATGGTGCTTTCGGAACATCAGTGCCTTCTTCAAACACACAGAGTGACTCCACCACCATTAACAATGCCCCAGACACAGCACTGAAACCATCGTATATAACAACCTCTGACCAGAACCTTACCAAGAACAACACTTCATCCTACAGCCGTTCCCCAAAAGCATCCAAACGCACAATTAGCGTAACCACCGAAAGTGAGATTAGTCTGACTGGTGGTTATTATTCTGAGGTCATTCAAGATTATCTGAAGAAGCTGCACAAATGCCTCACCAAAACAGAACTGTGTCAGTTTGCTGTTCTGCTCACTGCCCGACAGAAAGGTGCAACCACAGGAGAATTTTGCAAAGAAGTTTTCAATTTGTTCGGACAAGAAAGGAAGCATATGATGACTGGCATGGGTCCTTTCATAGAAGCAAAAGACTATCATGTGTTTGAAGAATTCCTGTCTAAAAATTCTATGGCGCTTCCAGCAAATGGCCATGGTACCATCTCCAGCTTCCACAGCAATTCTCAGCTCTGCAAAGACAACGGCATTACAACTCACTCAATAAACAGCGGAGATATGGATGAATTTGATCGAATGATGGACTGCATCTCGGATCAGATCGATAACATGGAGAACAGTGTCGATGTGGACAGCTTTGTGTCATGAAATCTGACTTTCCCCCCACCCATATACAGATTTTCTTGCCTTCTCTTTAGTATTTATGTTTTTTTTTTTTGTTTCTTTTTCCAATGCACCCCCATCATTTATGACAGTCCATGCTACTTCAGTTTCTAACTCCTCCACTAATCATCTACCCATCCACCCTTTGCTACCTGTTTCAAACTTCCAAAACTGTTCCCATAGAAACATTACTTATGATATCTTTTTTTTTTTTTTATATACAACTATCTTCCTTTCTCTCCCTCTCTCTCTTTCTAAAAGCACCTACTACACTCTCAGAGTGGTTGGCGTTAGGAAGGGCATCCAGCTGTAGAAACTCTGCCAAATTAGATTGGAGCCTGGTGTTGCCATCCGGTTTCACCAGTCCTCAGTCAAATCGTCCAAACCATGCTAGCATGGAAAGCGGACGTTAAACGATGATGATGATGATGATGATATGAGAGGTCAGATCTGGTTGATTTGAACTTAAAGCAGTTGAATATTCAGACCAGATATGACCGGTTTAAAAGCTAAATGGTTAAGTTATAAATAAAAGCATGTAAATATTATGCACAGAAAAAATCAAATTCTGCTAATGGGACTTGTAGACATGATAGA
This sequence comes from Octopus bimaculoides, assembly GCF_001194135.2. Lineage (NCBI taxonomy): Eukaryota > Metazoa > Mollusca > Cephalopoda > Octopoda > Octopodidae > Octopus > Octopus bimaculoides. Next base: position 58,277,627 of record NC_068982.1, on the reverse strand, counting down.
CGTTCTACCATTGAACCAAAGTAATTCAAAATTTTCTAACCATTTTCGAAACTTAGTTCTTACTGTAAGAATTGTATGTTGTCTATATCAGGGGTTTTCAAACTTTTTGACTTGCGGACCCCTTTATATTTCAGGCTTTACCTTAGGGACCCCCTTATACATAAATATTTGCTTAAAATAACATATATTTTTACATTTATTTATTTAACAGTATTTAACGAATTGGTTTATTGTCAATTAAAAGATTTCGCTTAAAAAAACACATATAAAATCAAATTGCCCATAAAAAGTATTTACTGTCCACGGACCCCTTCTCTTGTCCTTGCAGACCCCCTGTGGTCCACGGACCACAGTTTGAAAACCCTGGTCTATATCATGAGAATTTAGAAACTTCTAGATGTGAATCCCACAAGCAGCCTTTGACTTTTTCTATTGAAAGGGGTTTTTAATCCAGTATCTACAATGCTATTATTTATAGTTTTAAAAAACAAACAAAATTATTATTATTTTTTTTTTTAACTAATAGGCACAGACATGGTTGTGTGGTAAGGAGCTTGCTTCCTAACCACACGGTTTCAGATTCAGTCCCACTGTGTGGCACCTTGGATAAGTGTCTTTTACTATAGCCTCAGGCTGACCAAAACCTTCTGAGTGGATGGATTTGGTAGATGGAAACTGAAAGAAGCCCTTTGTATATATAAATGTGTGTGTGTGTGTGTGTGTATGTGTTTGTCCGCTACCACTGCTTGACAACCAGTGCTGCTGTGTTTATGTCCCTGTAACTTAGCTCTTTGGCTACAGAAACTGATAGAATAAGTACCAGACTTTACAAAAAATAATAAGTACTGGGGTTGCTAAGTTCAACTGCAATTCTTCAAGGCAGTGCCCCAGCATGGCCACAGTGTAATGATTGAAGCAAATAAAGAATAAAAGATAAATATATCCATTCTACATTTATGCATTGAGTACATAGCTAAAAATGTGGCAAGAATTCTTTGTTTTTTCTTTAAACAGAACACACACACACACACACACACACACACATACACTCACACACACACACATACACACACACACACACACACACACACACTTTTTATTTGTTGGCAAAGCTTGGATAATTACATATATTTATGGAGAAAGAAAAATCATAGAAAAACTTGATACCCAATGGCAGAATGTAACCCTGTTCTATAGATTCATAGAATTCCAGTCTTTGAAGGAAAATAACAATAGTTTGTTGGTTTTGCTTTGTTTTTATTTGTTTACAAAACGGTCTGTATTAGAAGGTGACTAAGGTCAAATATTGTTCTTTGTGGGAAAATGGTGAATTTAAAAAGATTCTAGAGAAAAGCAATTTTTTTTTTTTTTTTTTTTTTT
>NC_068982.1:58274404-58276237 GCF_001194135.2 Octopus bimaculoides | reverse complement strand
TTTTTTTTCTTTTTTTAAAAATCAATGTCTCCTGTTATTTTTGTAATTGGTTATAGGAGATAAATCCTGACTGAGCAGATGTATGACATTATAACCATAACCAACAAGTTTGTTTTGTTTTGTTTTTTATTGTTGTTTTTTTGGTTAAGACAACATTGACCACTCTTCCTTCTTTTCTTTCTGAGCATTTGTTTTCCTATAAATATCCAGATATAAGTTATGGGTAATGACGACGACGATGATGTCTTTTGTTGTGAACAAAATAGGAAAAAACTCTTGCATGATAATTAACATAGCATGTCCTGGTGACAACAGGATCAGAGAGAAAGAAAAAGAAAAAGCGAACAACTATGATGATTTGAAATGGGAAATACATAGGTTGTGGGCAATAAAGAGAGTGGATGTGACACCAACAGTAATCAGTATACTTGGAAGTATCAGCACTCAGTTACTAACATGGCTTAGAAAGATTGGTGCAAATGTAAAGATTGTAAAGGTAGAACAGCTACAAAAATCATTTTTGCTTTGAACTACGTGATCAGTAAACAAGTGTCACCTTAATCTGCTGGCTGTGAACAGCTGACATTTTCCATCGTACCCAGCATAATAAGCTGAGAGTTTTCTTCAAATAATAATAATAATTATAATAATATTTTGCCTTTGTTAAATTAAGTACCATTGTGTACTGGAGTTGATCTAATCGACTGGCCTCCTCCCCCAAAATTTCGGGCCTTGTGCCTAGAGTAGAAAAGAATATTTTACCTTTGTATAAAAGATGGGCTACAGCAAAATATTCTGCTCAAAACCACATATTTGATGGTCAACTGCTTGACCATAACCAGTTGAGCATGTCCTTTAGTGGCTAATGATACATGCATCTCTAATTATAAGTAGGAGTATGGGGCGAGCATTATAGCCATGTGTTGAGAGGAATTCTTTTTCAAGCTTAAAAGTTAGTTGCTGATATAACATTGAGATGAAAGCACCAGTTGCTGTCCAGATGACAAGACACACTGATTTATATATTTTTACTTTCCTTTATGACTTTTTTAAGAATATTAACTCCATACACACTCAAACACATATGCACATATTAGAAAGACTCACTCTGAGTGAAATAAGAATGTAAGTGAACCCTTTTTGTGCTGATGATGTGTGAAATAAGGAAGGGAGGATTCCCAACAGAAAGTTTTACAGTTTGTTGATTGCTCCTCAGAGAAAACACACATGGCATTCAGCTACAATACAAAGCAACCAAAAATAGGCTAGCACTAAAACTGATGGTCTAATTTGTATATTGATCCTTTTGATAGGAATTAATCTATTTTATGCACAACATAGAGAAAATCACAAGATTTGAAATGAATTTGAGCATCACAAAATCTCATATGTAAGATATGGATGTAAACATTTTCCCTATGTTGTTGTTACACAGGGAAAAAAAGAGTTTATGGAGTCTTCTGTTGGACTGTTTTATGGTTTGTTGATCACTCCTCAGAACAAACATAGCCATCTCCCTTCCTCACCTTTGTTCTCTTTCTCCATCATTATATATAGTCACACACATGTACATTTATGTGAGGGTGTGTGTGTGTACATACATGCACATGCATATAGCATTAAAAGCTAATGATTTTGCCATCTGCATTTTGACTTTGTCACTTTGCATGTTCATGTTGCATACTAGAAAATAATATGAAGTCTAGCACATGTACTTAGTGCTCTTTACTATTACCACCACCACCACCACTACTACTGCTACTACAACACACACATATGCAAACATACGTGCATCCATATATATATATATATATATATATATATATATATATA
>NC_068982.1:58270914-58274394 GCF_001194135.2 Octopus bimaculoides | reverse complement strand
TATATATATATATATATATATATATATATATATATATAAAATAACCATTTCCATATTATCACTAGTTATACCCCTGGACACTCGCATGTTCTTACTCACGCATATGAAAGTACTATGATACATTATAAAGTCCACTTAGTGCAGTCAAAACCTGCCTGGAATAATAGCAAGAAACATTCTTTTCTTTGCTATATTTTTTTACTTTTGTTGTTGTTGTTTTCAACCTTAGTTCATATCATATTTTATTCAATTATATTAGATTAATTTTCCCTAATATTTTTTTACATTTTTTCAACTTTATTTTTCTGTTTCCTTTTTTTTTATACATATATATATATATATATATATATATACTATTTTTTAAAAACTTTTTACTGTTTACTTTCATTTCACTTTCCAACAAGAGTGCTAAAATAAGTAAAGGTACTTAAATTTAGTTTAAAGCTTCTTGAATGCATGCTGTATATTTCAAATTTATAACAGTCATTTGAAACTAAAGAAATTGTGTGATAAAGAAAAATTGTGACAGCATTAGGCTTCCATCCAATATAATTAATAGATTTCCTTAAATTACACCAAATGACCTACCATGTTTATACAATACTCAACAATCAAGTGATTCATAAAATAATTTTGTCATTGAATGTAAAAGGAAATTTCCAAATTCCTATTTAGAACATCATTTATTATTATTATTATTATTATTATTATTATTATTACTATCTTTTTATTTTTGTTGTTGTTGGTGTTAAATCATTCAAGTTGTCACTGAGACATATCTGTTTTGAGGTATCAATTTTTCAGTTGATATTTTATTACTGTTATTATTAGAAAAGAAATCTGGATTAAATTTTCATTGTTCACTCAGCGAGCCACTCATGACTATCTCATCTTAATTTTCTGGTATATAATTATGTGCAGGATGGACTAATTTATAAACATATTCAGCCATCATTAAATAACTTAATAGAAAATTTAGATGGAAGGGAGGCAGCTGTTTCAATTACGCACAGAAGTAGCTTCTTTCTTTGCATTTTATTTTGAACAATAGTTTGACAATAGTTGTTACTTTCCTTTCGTCCCAAGTCAATCTGAGCATGCAGACCAATCATAAAATGCATTCCAGACATGACCATCCAGTTAGTTTTATACATCTATAATTCCATTGTCCAATATACCCATCTTTTTCTATAAGACAGTAGGATGGGATTCGTGTGAACATGGACCTTATTTCTAGCAATACAAATGATCACATTTTGTTGGTTGTTGCATTAGGAATTTAGCAGACCTATCCTCAAAATTCTTCTATTCATGGCACTCTCATTCTTTCTTTATCTAATGAGGACAAAATAATCCTAGGATTACAAATACTATTTATTAATCAAGCTTTTTATATGAAGAGAACTAGCAATCTTCAGATAAAGTTTACAAAACCTTCCATCTAGGTATCATGGTGAAAACTGGTGATGATGATAATATTGTTGTTTACTGATTGTCTTTACAAGAGGTAACTGATTTAGTCGTGAAATGCCTTGAAGGCAATATTCACAAGCTGTGAGAGTAATTTCTCCAATGTGAAGTAAGAAATAGTGTAATAGAACCTCTAGCAATGTTACGTACCCATGAGGGTTACTAAGATTGAATCACTTGTTTCCGATTTGAATTGCAAAATGCAATTCATTTGTTTAGTTTGCTTTAGTGATTCTCTAGCGTAACAACCATGTGTATTTCAGAGGAAATGTTTTACATAATGCTATACAGCTACAGAGATAAAAGTATTTTAATGATAATCTGGCTAATGAATTACAATGATGATTTTCTTGTTGAAGTTTTATTTTTAATCTATTTCTTCCGTGAACAAATGTTCCTGTATATGTGTGCATATTTGAGTTTTGATGCGTGTGTTTGTGTGTGCATAGGATATTTATGGTTGTGAAGCTGAGAAGAGAACTATTCAAGGAAATACTTAATACATGGTTATACAGAATTGACATATTCATTTTCATTATGGAAGTCTGATAGTGAGCTGGATTATTTCAGTTGCACATGTAATCTTGTATAAATAATAGCGGCAGTCTCATCAGATGCACTAATTCTGTAAGCATTAGTCCATATATTCACTGGTCTATGCAGAGAGTGCAGGCTAAAAATCTATTTTATACAGGGTGATAGCTAGAAAAGCAGAAAATTCGTGAAATGCTGATTTATATTATTAACATGATGAAAACTCCATAAGATGTACCCAGTGTAAGCTATGGACACATAAGAGGTGCAACAATATCAGAGGAAGGCTAACTGGGAAGATAGATTTTGTGTGTGGCAAATGCTCAGGAGCAATAAACACTGAAAATGTGCAGAAAACAGCTTCCGTCACATTCAAGGGGAAAAAACTACAAGTAGTTGATGGGCAGTTTCTGTTACTTAGGTGACCAAGTCAGTAGCGGAGATGGTTGCTCTGAGAGTGAAGCTGCTAGAATAAGAATAGCCTGGGCAAAGTTCAGAGAGCTCCTATCTCTGCTGGTGACAAAAGTCTCTCACACAGAGTAAAAGGTAAACTATATGCCACATGTGTGCAGACAGCCATGCTACATGGCAGTGAAACATGGCTGCTGAGAACATGCATCAGCTTGCAAGGAATGAAGCTAGTATGCTCCACTGGATGTGTAATGTCAGTGTGCATACATGACAGAGCGTAAGCGCCCTGAGAGAAAAGTTGGACATAAGAAGCATCAGATGTGGTGTGCAAGAGAAACGACTGCGCTAGTATGGTCATGTGTTATGTATGGATGAGGACAGCTGTGTGAAAAAGTGTCATACCCTAGCAACCTGTAGAAGGGGTAGACCCAGGAAGACCTGGGATGAGGTGTTGAAGCACAACCTTAGAATGTTGGGCCTCACCGAGGTGATGACGGGTGATCGAGACCTTTGGAGATATGCTGTGTGTGAGAAGACCCAGCAAGCCCATTTAAGAGTACCCTTCAAACATTGGGCAATAAACTGCACTTGTGAAGACCTGTTGAGGCAAGTGAATTCGTTGTCATGGCTGATGACAGTACTGCCTGATTGGCACCCGTGCTGGTGGCACGTAAAAAGCACCATTCAAGCATGATCGTTGCCAGTGCCAACTCACTGGTCCCATATCTGTAGCATGTAAAAAGCACCGTTCAAGCATGGTCATTGCCAGTGCTGCCTGACTGGTTCCCATGCCGATGGCACATAAAAAGCACCCACTACATTCTCAGAGTTGTTGGCATTAGGAAGGGCATCCAGCTGTAGAAACATTGCCAGATCGAATTGGAGCCTGGTACAGCCTTCCAGCTCACCAGCCCTTATTCAAACTATCCAACCCATGCCAGCATGGAATGTGGACGTTAAACAACGATGATGATGATGATGAAAGCATACATATGTATACACACACAAACATATATACATACATAGATATGCATATACATACATATATATATATATATATATATA
>NC_068982.1:58256671-58270904 GCF_001194135.2 Octopus bimaculoides | reverse complement strand
TATATATGTGTGTGTGTGTGTGTGTGTGCATACATACATACACAATTTTTACGCTTTTCTAGCAACCACCCTGTAGTTTAGCACTGAATGGAAACACTGCCAACAGGCCAGAGTTAAGTAATCATTAATATACCATAAATCCTCGAGTATAGTCCGCCCTTGAGTATAATACGCAGGGGATTTTTAGGGAGCTGTACCTCTGAAAAACCTAAACCTTGTGTATAATACGCACCCCTTCTCTAACTTGAGTCAAGGAGGTCTGTATAACGTCCTTGGTTTGTAAACATATATACCGTAACGTCCTTTATTATTATTGTATATATAACATAATGCAAACATGTAGCCTTTTTCTGCACTTTGTTTGCAGAAAATAGAGAAATAACAGTAAGAACGTCAGTGAAAAATAAATATTAAGTAAATTGCCTTTACATATTTATCACTTAGAAAATTTTGCTGAGAAAATATTTTTCCTTTTTAACCTCGTATATAGTACGCACTAAAAATTTTGACCTTTAAATTTGGGAAAAAAGTGCGGATTATACTCAAGGATTTACGGTATATATATGTATATATAACATTGATTAGAAAAAAATAACAGAAAATTTAAGATATATTATGTTGTTTTTCTAAAACTGATTTCATGCATATTTTCAAAATACCTCTAAAATAATTTAATTAAATATGTGATATTCTCATACACCTGAGCTGAGATGTTTCAATATTGATTTCAAATATGTGTACAAGACCACAAATTCTACAAGGAATGATCAGATGATTGTATTGACCCCAGTACTTGAGTGATACTTTTTACGTCGACCAGAGATGACTGAATAACTGTTGTGGCGATAATCATTGACACCCCTGTGGGATTGGAAGAGTGGACGAGCCAAACTCTTATAAAAAGTAGCATGTTGATTGAGACGAAAAATGTTGTAGGTGTCGTTGATAGTTCGTGAAAGTCATAGGAAGTCGTTTCGAGTTTGTATTTATTGAAGTATCGTGTTTAGTGGAGTAATTTGAAGTATGTCATGTGAAGACAGTTGTGTCTATTCCTGCTTCGTGAAATCTGCATATCCAACGTATAGAAGAATAAAACAAAGTGGCAACGAGGATATCCACTTATAGAAGTGGTGACGAGCTAGTTGATGACGCAGCATTGACACAATTCTCGAGGGTTTAAAGGATAATGCCAAGCCCAAACACTTGTGCAGGCAAGTCACCTGCAGAACTCATGTTTGCTCGAAAAATAAAGTCAATTTTTGACAAGCTGTTACCAGTAAGAAAACTAATAGGGAAAACACTAAAAATACGACAAAGTATTTTAATATCGGTGACAAGGTGTTTTTCAAAATATATAAAAATGGAAGAGAAGTTTGGGAAAACGGAGTAGTAACAAAACAAATAGGCAAAGTAACGTATATGATAAGAGGCGAAAATGGGAACACAAAAGACATTTAAACCAGCTAAGAAACAGATATACGAAAAAAAGAAAAGTGATACTCATGGAAGTGCTTTACAACACCTTTGATGTTCCAATGGCACAAGAAGTCAAACCTAAGCATAGCAGCACAAGAAAGAGGAAACAAACAGAACGGTTAGAAGTAGTGCCTAAATAGAAAAAATATAAAACTTCTCTAGGAAGAAAATCTCAAAAAGGGAGATGTGATGAAAGAAGAAAAAATAATAAAAATAATAATATTAACTTCCAACGGAAGTCAATCTTAAAAGGAGATGATGTGACGAGAGTCATTGAGACCCCTGTGGGATTGGAAGAAATGGATTAGCCAAACTCTTATAAAACGTAGCATATTGATTGAGACGAAAAAAGTCGGAGCCGTTGAGAATTCGTGTAAGTCGTAGGAAGTCGTTGAAATTGTGGAGAGTTTGTATTTATTGGAGTATCGTGTTTAGTGGAGTAATTTGAAGTATGTTGTGTGAAAACGGTTGTGTCTTTTCCCGCTTCGTAAAATCTGTATATCCAACTTAGAGAAGAATATAAAAATAACTAAGCTGACCTCTACATGATCTGCACTTATAAAGTAATGAACCATAACTAAATGCTACAAATCATTGTGTTCAATACTCTATCAATTCTAATATATTCCTTCTACAAGTGATGAGTATGTTAATTCCACAAACGTTTCCCCCTCTGACAAAAAAACTGAAATTACCTGATGAGAACATGAACAAGATTGTTGTTTCAATAAATTAACTATCTGTTACTGCTGATATCAGAATCCATTGTGTGTAGCATTATAGGTGTTTTATTTCATTGAAATGTAACTGCCTGGAGGGACAAAACCTGACAGTGATCGATAGTTGTCAGTCTTACCATAGAAGGAAGCTTTTATGTGGAATATTAACGATTTTCCTTCAAATTTGTTCAACTTTGTTTCTTCTTGACAAAGGTTTGTTTGCCCAAAATATTTTTGTCTTAAAAATTAACAAAATGCCCTGCACTGGCTTTCAAAAATTGATTCTTACTAAGAAGCAAACTAAGAAATTCAGTGCAGGAGTATCTGAAAACCATAATGAGCCCTAACTATGTTTGTTGGATACTTTGAAGCCCAAATCTTCACCTAAGTCACTGGAGCTGGAGTTCAGTAGCTGTATCATTGGCTGCTGGACCAGTGCCACTTCTTTTATTCTTGAACTTTCATTTTTTTGTAAAATCATTTTACCCTACTTAGAATTCAATAGGCATCAAGAGTTGATTTTGGTCACCATTATTGGATGTTTCAGTTAACCTTTTAGCATTCAGATTTCTCTGTCAAATGTAATGTTTATTTATTCACCTTATTCTGAATTACTCTTGCATTGTCTCAGCTTTGTGAATTCAATAATGTGATTGTAGTCTAGATCTGAGAGGCAGGATGTAGTTAGTTTGGATATAAAATAGGAAGAGTATTTGGGCTAGGTCTGGTCAGTTTAAATGCTAAAGGATTAGAAATAGTCTGTAATATATATGTGACTGAAAAATACTTATCTGTTAATGGCAGGAAGGTTTTATCTATGTTGGTCTCTATGCCTGTACAATTTGGTCTGTTGGACCATATCATATACTTCTTTCTACTCTTGTTTTATGAGGAGTGTTCATTAAAAGTTAGGTCTTAGTCAAAATATGTCTATCGTAAAAAGGCCGCATATTCTTTTATTTATTTCATCAAGTGATTTTTTTATTAATTGCTGATGTTGTGGCTAAGAGATGGTTCCACACTCAACAAAAACCTGTAATTCTGAGCTCCACTTTCACATGCAGTTACATACGTGCAAACCTAACTAGCAGTGTTCCAAATAATGGTTTCAAATTTTGGTACAAGCCCAGCAATTTTGAGGCTGGGGTAAGTTATTTACATCATCCCCAGTGCTCAACTGGTACTTATTTTATCGACCCAGAAAGAATGAAAGGAAAAGCCAACCCTGGCAGAATTTGAACTCAGAACAAAAAGATTGATGAAATTGGTGCTAAGAATTTCACCCAGTGTGCTAACGATTCTGCCAGTTCTCTGCCTTCTCTTTGAAAGGCAAAGTCAACTTCAGCAGAATTTGAACTCAGAACAGAAAGATGGATGAAATGCTGCCACTAAGAATTTGGTCCATCTTGCTAACAATTCTGCCAGCTCACCACCTTTGGCAGTGTTATAACAATGCCATTCATTTTATAATTATTACCATCAATCAGCATCATCATTAATGTGACTGCTGCTGCTGCTACTACTACTACTACTACTACTGATACAGTTGTGGTCGTCATTCTTAATTTTTTTTTTTTACTTGTTTCAGTCATTTGACTGTGGCCATACTGGAGCACCGCCTTTAGTCAAGCAAATCGACCCCAGGACTTATTCTTTGTAAGCCTACTACATATTCTATCTGTCTCTATTGCTGAACCGCCAAGTTACGGGAGACGTAAACACACCAGCATCAGTTGTCAAGCGATGTTTGGAGGACAAACACCGACACACAAACACACACACACACATACATACACATATATGACGGGCTTCTTTCAGTTTCCATCTACCAAATCCACTCACAAGGCTTTGGTCGGCCCGAGGCTATAGTAGAAGTCACTTGTCCAAGGTGCCACGCAGTGGGAATGAACCCAGAACCATGTGGTTGGTAAGCAAGCTACTTACTACACAGCCACTCCTGCACAGTTCCTTAATTTTGTTCCTTTTTACTCTAATTCAATAAAGTCTACATTAAATACCTTGTGTTTTCACAAGCTTGTGTATAATCCCACTCAACAAGGAAAACATTGTGTTGTGTGTTAATTGCTTTGTCACATATGGGAGATTTCCCATCTTTTGTTTACCATTATTAGAATCAATCAAAAACTTGGCCTTCAATCATTACTCTTCACAAACTCTGTAATTCTTATTTCTTTTTCTATGTTTACAGTTTTTCTATTTGGCTTTTATGCTTTTGTTGTTGTAATAGTTAGTGTTGTTCTTGTTGCCATGGTTGGTACTGTTGGTGTTACAGTTTGCTGATGTCACTACTATTGTTGTTGTTGTTGTTGATTGTCTCCTTCTCTGAAATTTCCTTACTATTCTTCTTCTTCTTCTTCTTCCCCTTTTTTCTCCTCCTCCTCCTCCTCCTTCTCTTCCACCTCTTACTCCTCTTTCTTCTTCTTCTTCTTCCTTCTTTTTTCTCCTCCTCCTCCTTCTCTTCCACTTCTTACTCCCCTTTCTTCTTCTTTCTCTTCCTCCTCCTTCTCTTCCACCTCTTACCTCTTCTTTCTTTTTCTTCCTCCCCTCCTCTGAACCTTTCTTGCCTTCCTGCTCCTTCCTCTTCTTTTTATTCTTCTTTCTTCTCCTCATCTACCTCCTCCTACTTTTTTCTTTTCCTTTCTTCTCCTTCTTCTTTACTACATTGCTGTTGTTCTCTTCACTCTTCTTTTTCTACTTCTTCTTTGCCATACATTTATTATTGTCATTCACTTCCAACAATGGTGCACCTCACAAGAACAACCACCACCATCACCATAACCACTATGATCACCCTTAGTATCTCTAGAAGTAGTTGTAGTAGCACCATTACTCTCTCCACTACAACATCCACTACTACCATCATCATCATCATCATCATCATCATTATCACCACCATCACCTACACTTCCTGTTGTTTTCACCATTTATTATTTCTTATCTTAATTTTTTCGTTCTTTTCTTTTCTTGCTTTCTTTCTTTTATTTCTTTCATTTTTTTTTTTTTGTTTTCTTTCCTTCCTTCTTTCATTTTCTTTTCCCAAACAATGTTTTCCTACTTATTTCATTGACAAGAATCTCACACAAACAAGAACCAAGGTAACCACTCAAAGGCAACTTGGCAACTTTGGTCCACAGTCATTCCATCATATTTCAATGGTTTTTATTTATTTGTTTTCACGTCTTCCTTTCGTCTTTTCTTTTCTTTTTTTTTTTTTTACTCTTTTTGTCTTTTGTTTAGTTTTCATTCTTTGGTCTTCTCTGCCAAAGCGCTTTCTAAATTGATATAATGAAGTTATTTTCACCCTCAGGACAGGCTTGCAGTCAATGGCATCAGTCTTTGAAACTCCCAAATGTCATCTTGAACTTTGGCCTTGGAATTCAAGAGATATAAGTGAGAAAACTTTCCAAAAGATTTCACTTTAGCTTTAGGCAAAAGAATTATTCCAGACATGAACATCTGGTCTGTCTTTTAACTAATGACTTGACTTAGGCTGGTTGTACAATTCACTAGTCCATCATTGGCTCTGCTTCATTTTCTTTCATTTCTCCCTTGTTTCTTAACCCTGACTCAAATAATTTTATGTCTGTCCATCGGTCTGTCCATCTATCTTTTTGTCAGTCTCTCTCTGTATCTCTGTCCCTCTCATATCTCTCCCACCTCTTTCTTGCTCTTTCCCTCTCTCTCTGTTTCTGTCACTCTTTTTCTCTCTTTGTCTCCCTGATCACTCTGTCTCTTTTGATTCTCTTGATGTATGTAGCCATTTTTCAATCAAGTTATCTATCCAAGTGTTTTGATCTATCTATCTATCTATCTATCTATCTATCTGTCTATTTATTTATCATTCACATACCAATCTATCTATTTATTTCTCTACCTACATTATTTTACCATTCTATATACCTACATACCAATCTATATCTGCCTACCTACATACCAACCTACATATCTATCTGCTTCATTCTATTTGCCTCTTTGCCTCTCTAGCTCCCATTCTGTCAATCTATCTATCTATCTATCTATCTATCTATCTATCCATCTCCCATTTACTCCCTCTCTCTCTTTATCTGTCTACCTCTCATTTTCTCTCTCTGTCTCTCTCCCCTCTCTCTCTCTATCTATCTATCAAACTATCTATCTATTTATCTTTCATTTTCTCTCTCACTCTTTTCTTTCTCTCTCTCTCTCTCTCTCTCTCTCTATCTATCTATCTATCTATCTATCTATCTATTTATCCATCTACATATCTATGTAGTTCTTATCTGTCTTGATCCCTTGAACACACACACACTCTCTCTCTCACTTTCTCTCTCACTCACACACACACACACACACACACACACACACACACACAATCTTTTACACATGCTCACCTTCTGTCTTTTAGACATCATTTATATTTGCTGAGTGCTTTGGAGGACTGAGTGTGACTATTGGTCAAAAGTTAAATAAAATATTAAACTATGAAGAAAAAAGATGCCAAATGTGTCAAATTTTATCTCAGCTTTTAGAAATTGTTCAGTGACAGTGCAACACCAAAAATCATTTATGGCAGTTTTTTTGTAAACATACTATTAAATTAAAACACAACCCTGTTGATCGTACACACATGCACACATGTATGTATATGCCTACATTATGTATTTATCTGTATGAATATATACATGCACGCTGACATCCATGCACAAATATTTAATGCATGTCTTATAAAGATATATATATAGATATAGATATATATAGATATATATATATATTATATATATACATATATATATATAGATACACATACATATATATATATGTACATACACTTACATATATATACAGGCATACATATACACATATAATACATATACATGCATATATATATACACATGCATATATATGTATATGTATGTATATATACACACACATACACACACACACACACACACGCAATAAAACATTGTGTGTATAAAATTGCTTTGAGGCAGAAAAACATATTTAAAGATGTCTGTCCCTTTTGTCCATTCAGGACATCTCCCACCTCTCACTCTCTCACTCACACACACACACACACACACACACACACACACACACACACACACACACACACAGCCACACACACTGTCTTGAACTATCTTCCCCTTCTCTCTCCTTCACTCCCACTCTGGTCATATATGTACTTCATTCTTTATAAGGTCAACAGTTTCTTAATAAGAACACAAATTGTTTTCTTTATAATGGTAACACAGAAGGAAGTGAAATTCTATCTATAATGTGTGTGTGTATGTGTTTGTGTATGTATGTATGTATCTCTCAGCAATAAGTTGTTTAACAATATTTGGTTTGCAAACAGTGGCACAAAAGAAACATACAAAGCCTGACATCTTCCCTTGACACTCGTCCCCTTACTTTAGCCTGTATTTTGCTTGTTAAATCTTTTGGTTATCAATCTTTTTTGTGTGTGTAGATATGTACATATGATTGTATGCACATTTGTATGTCTGTGTATGTGCATATATACACATAAATATATGCACATACACACACACACACACACACACACACACACGTAGAGCCATATATATGAATACATACATATATAGATAGATAGATAGAGTGGTACAAATATGTAGCTATCTATCTACATGTGTGTGTGTGTGTGTGCTTGTATACATTGATATACACTGTATATGTATAAATATATATGTAAATATTGTTGATATATATATTCTTTTCTACTGTAGGCACAAGGCCCAAAATTTTGAGGGAAGGGGGACAGTCGATTATATTGACCCCAGCATGCAACTGGCACTTAATTTATTGACTCTGAAAGGATGAAAGGCAAAGTCGACCTTGGCAGAATTTGAACTCAGAATGTAAAGACAGACGAAATATCGCTAAGCATTTTGCCCAGCATGTTAACGTTTCTACCAGTTCACCTATATTGATGATATATATGCTGATTTATATATATATAGATATAGATATAGATAGATAGATACATGCATACATACATACATACATACATACATACACACACATACATACATAAATACATACATGTAAACATAATTTCCACATAAAGAGAGATGTAGACTGCCTCTACCTAAAATGAAAACAAGGTGGTAGAGGCTTACCATCAATCCAAAATGCTTTTGAATATCACATCACATCCGTCTGGCAACATCTTTTAATCACCAAGTGTCAAAGTGCATCCCTTGACCAAGTTTGCATACATGAGGCAGGTAACATCATAAGACTTGAGCAACACTCTTTATCTGAAAACCTAGAATACAAAGAAGTCACACAACTCTACTGCAGCATATCATCAGATGAAAGGATGAGCCTGTATGAGCAGAAGACTGTGCAAGGATATGTTAGTAGAAAGCTCTGAGATGATAGTAATATCGATCATCAAAGCAGTTTATCATGGACCAATAGCTGGATTACTACCTCCCACTTTCAAGAGTATGTGTTTGCAATCAAGGAACAGGAAATATCAACCAAGTACCTGAAGCACAAAAGGGATAGCGATGCAGGAAAGTGTGACAACCGATGCAGACTTTCTGGAGTTCACACTGAAGATATCACACACATCATAAACAGTTGTCTGAAAATGTCATCAGGATATTATTTCCCGATGAGACATGACATAGCTAGGACACTCTATAATGAAATCCATCAGAAGGACAATCCCAAGGACAAAGAAATAAGAACCCATAATATGGTAGAAACCATAGCCACTCATAATGTCCCAGTGAAGACCTCAATGAAATGTAAGCACAACAGACCGGATATAATGATTTGAGATAGAGAAGAGAAACTGTACATTTGTGGAAATTAGCTGTCCAGTAGACGTTAACATAAAGCTGAAGATCAGTGAAAAAGAGAACACTTTATGCTGAACTATTGAGAAATCTGCAGTTACTCTATCTAGGTTAGAAGTTCAAGTTTATACCTGTAATTATTGGGGCCCTGGGATATGTAACACACTACCTAAATACCAATCTTGAGAAATTAGGCTTCTCAAAACCAGGAAGGAGAAAGCTAATTCAAAGACTTCAGATCCAATCCCTCATTGGAACTATAAAAGTCTGTAAAACTTTCCAGAAGTTTATCATTTAAATGTATATGAGCATGTCTAGATATGTAACTATATGCATGAGAATACATACATACATAAAACATACAAATCTGCGCATACATACATACATAAAACATACAAATCTGCGCATACATACATACAAACAATAATACCCTGTTGTTGATAATGAAATTCCAATGAAGGAGCCTTGGATCTAGGTTAGAAACCAGTTCTTTCTATTTTGGCTGGAAATCTCGAAATAAATTGAATAATGACATACATACATACATACATACATACATACATACACACATACACATACACATAAATACATATAGGCACAGGTGTGTCTGCGTGATAAGACGTTTGCCTCTCAACCATATGGTTCTGGGTTCAGCCCCACTGACTGGAACCTTGAGGAAGTGTCTTCTACTATAGCTTCAGGCTGACCAAAGCCCTGTGAGTGGATTTGGTAGACTGAAACTGAAAGAAGTCCGTCGTACATATACATATTTATATACGTGTGTGTGTGTGTATTTGTGTATGTGTTTGTCCCATCTTAATATTCCCATAACTTGGTGGTTCAGCAAAAGAAACTGATAGATTATCCCATAACTTAGTGGTTCAGCAAAAGAGGCTAATAGAATAAGTACTAGGCTTTACAAAAATATAATAAGCACTGGGGTTGGTAAGTCTGACTAAAATTCTTTTAGGTGATGCCCCAACATGGCTGCAATCCAATGACTGATACAAGTAAAAGATAAAATATAAGATACACACATACATACATACATTCCTATATGTAACACACCATCTAAGTACCAATCTTAAGAAATTAGGCTCCTCAAAACCAAAAAGGAGAAAGCTGGTTTGAAGACTACAGATCCAAGCTATCACTGGAACTGTAAAAATCTTTAAAACTTTCCAGAGGTTTATCATTTAAGTATATATGAACATGTCTAGACATGCAACTTTATGCATGAGAATACATACATAAAACAAAACATACAAATCTGCTCATATACATACATATATACAAAAATGCTGTTGATGCTGAAATTCTAATGAAAGAGCCTTAGATCTCGGTTAGAAACCAGCTCTTTCCTTATAAGCAAGAAATCTTCAAATTAATTGAATAATGAGATACATACATATATACGTACATACATACATACATACATACATACATACACACACACACACATACATACATACGTACGTACGTACGTACGTACGTACATACATATATATACATCCATCACTCAGTCAATCACAGGCATTGATGTGGAGTGATGAAGTTCACTTCACAGCCAAGTTGTTTCAGACCTTGATATTATCTACTTGGTCACATTGCATAGCATCTGGGGCTGTCTCCTGCTATAGCTTCAGGCTGCCTTTTGACTCATGAGTGGAATCAATTAACGGAAAACATTGAGGAAACCCACAGTATATACATGTGTACATATGTGGCTTGGTACTCACCAAAATTGATAAGATTACTTTTTGTGTGGAAGGAATACTGCAAACACAAATGTTAGCACAAAAATATTTCGTTTAATAATCCATTTTTGCAAAAATGCTTCATTCTATGATTTAAAATAGCGAAAGAATAGACTTTTTTTGTATTCTGTACATAACAAATAATTTACAAAACAAGAGACTAGGACTAACAACAAAATTGCACTCATGATTCAATTAAAAAAAATTGATAAATATGTTTCATTGATTCATAGTTACTCATATTGATACATTATTCAGCTATTATTCTGAGAATGTGACAGAACTAACAAATATTTCAAATGGTTCCACTAAAACGTCTTCAAATAACAAAATAGCAGCACAAAACACTTTCAAAGAATTCATGGATTCCATCATGCATTCTGGTTTCCATTTTACTACAGATGGTAAACTGGTTTGTCATGGATGAAAATCTAAAGATTTTAATAGGTTTTTTTTATATATATTAAAATAATTGTATTAAAATTAATGGTTACAAGCAGTAAATCTTTTTGTACCAGGCTGGTTATATACATACATAAAAGCATGCACACATACATACATACATACATACATACAAACGCACTTACATACACATACATACATACAAACGCACTTACATACACATACATACATACATGTATGCATACATACATGTATGCATACATACATACATACATACTTACATACATACATACATACATACATTCATACATAAAAAAAGGAATACTGGTGGAATGTCCTGGTGAAGACCTCAATAAAATGTAAGCACAACAGACCTGATATAACAATTTGGGATAGAGAAGAGAAACTGTGCAGACAGTTGTGGAAATTAGTTGCCCAGCGGATGTTAACATAAAGCTGAATATCATAAGCTTAATATGTATACTTATTTAAATATATCTTTTAACTCTTACTTGCTTCAGTCTGTAGAATGTGGCCATGCTGGCACACCACCTTGACAGGTTAAATGAATTGACCCCAGTACTTATTTTCTATTGTTTAATCCTGGTACTTATTCTATCAGCTCTTTTGATGAACTGCTAAGTTACAGGGGCATAAATGCACCAACACTGGTTGTTAAGCAGTGGTGGGGGACAAACAGACAGAAAGACATACATGCATACACATACACACACACTCACACATATACACACACACACACACACACACACACACACACACATACTCACACACACATATATATATACACGTACACAATGGGCTTCTTTCAGTTTCCATCAACCAAATCCAATCACATCCTTTAACATTCAGTTTCCATGCTGGTATGGGTTGGACAGCTTAACCAGAGCTGAAGAGCTGCACCAGGTTTCAGTCTGATTTGGTTTGGTTTTTACAGCTCGATGCCCTTTCCAATGCCAACCACTTTACAGTGTGTGCTGGCTGCTTTTAACATGGCACCAGCACGAGTATTTTTACATGGTGTCAGCATGAGTGCTTTTTACATGGCAGATGCATGGGGCTCTTGCAGGCAAATCCTCTTCCCTGGTGGGGAGTTGACTTAATACTTCTGCTGCAGAGGTTGGGTCTTCTTGAGTACAGTGCTGTGGAGGACAGGTTTTCTTGAGTAGAGTGCTCTGGAGGATGGGTCTTCTTAATACATTGATGGAAATATGTGCCCCAGCATGGCCACAGTCCAATGACTGAAACAAGTAAAAGATGAACGATATATACACCAACAGCCTGGTTGAAGATAGCTTTTCAGATAGTGAGAATTGTGAAAAATGTTAGAACTAATTTGTTATAGAGATGTAGTTGTAATATGAAGACAATTTTATAAACTTTGGGAGGAGTACAAAGATAATGAGGTTGATATGGAGAACATTGATAAGAGTTTTGCTGTACAAGATTGGTTGTGATTACAGTACCAAGTGGGGTATAACAGGAGTTATATATTTATAGATGTGTAAGCTTACACATTGAGACAAACAACAAATCTCATTTATCATCTAATGGAAGAAATGACCTGTGCCAGCATATAGATAGATACTGTTTGCAAGTTAACAAAAGTAAGCAAGAGAAAATAATAATTAATACAAGTCTAGTAGTAAAGAAGTTATAGATATCTCATACATTCCATCTAGGTTGTAATAAGAGATAATATTACAATAAGGTTTAACATACCATGCTTATATAAACCAATAATAATAATAATAATAATAATAACGTCAATAACATTTCCTTAAAAGAAATGGAAAAACTTTCAAAATACAAAGACCTGGAAATAGAGTTAACTCGAATGTGAAATCTAAAAACAGAAACAATTCCTATCATAGTAGGTGCCTTAGGTATAATAAAAAAAATATTCAGACAAATACATAGCAAAAATGCCAGGACTTACAAATATATATAACATACAGAAAATTGCACTACTGGGTACTGCACACATCCTACGCAAAACACTTTCGATACAGTAACCATAAGAGCATCACAGCAAACCACAGCACATACCCAAGGCACACAGAGCTGCGCTCGGTAGTGAAGTGAAAGCACACTATAAGAATAAAAGTACTGAAATAATAATAATAATAATAATAATCTTTTCTACAATAGACACAAGGCCTGAAATTTGGGGGAGGAGGATAGTCATTTACATATATCTCAGTATTCAGCTGGTACTTAATTAATCAACCTTGAGAGGATGACAGGTAAAGTCAACATCGGGGGAATTTGAACTCAGAATGGGAAGACAGACAAAATACCACCAAGCATTTTGTCTGACATGCTAACAATTCTGCCAACTCACTGCCTAAACAATAATTATAATGGTTTTAAATTTTGCCATAAATGCAGTGATTTGTGGGGAGGGGACGAGTCAATTACATCTACCCCCAGTGTTCAACTGGTATTTATCCAAAAAGATGAAAGGCAAAATTGATCTTGGTGGAATTTGAACACAGAATATAAGGACAGGCAAAATGCTGCTAAAATGAGCATATCATTGTATTATGAATATTACACTTAATACTAGGTATAAACGAATTTAAAATTACAAATATCATTCATTAAAATAGTCTAATAGAATTTTTTTTTTAACTACCCATTCTATCATTTAGGCAAAAAATTTGACTTACATAGGTAGAACAGAAAGTAGCAATTTCGATATTTCAGCAGCGTGAAGAAGTAAAACTTACTACTAAATATCATATTCATTTTGTGATACTTAGAGGAATCCAAATTAAAATGAAAATTAAAAGAAACACCACTTAGGGGTTCATCTATATATATATAAAAATGAGAATGTGTGTCTGTCTGTCTGTCTGTCTGTCTGTCTGTCTGTTTGTCTGTCTGTCTGTGTGAATCCCTAAAACTCGAGAACTACGCAACCAATTTCATTCAAATTTTACACATTGCCTTACTTAGGGTTCCAGTTGTGTTTCAGTCAAAAAAAATGTTTAACTTCTCGCAGAGTTCGAGTACACGGCAACATAAT
>NC_068982.1:58247068-58255233 GCF_001194135.2 Octopus bimaculoides | reverse complement strand
TTGCCATGTCCATAAACAAATCTCAGGGTCAAACACTGTCTGTAGCTGGTCTTCTCTTGGAAGAGCCCTGCTTCTCACATGGACAACTGTATGTTGGCTGCTCAAGAGTGGGCAGCAAAAAAAAAAACCTATTTGTATATGCCCCACAAGGGAAAACAAGGAACATTGTTTACAACGAGGTGTTATAATCACAACAGCAAGAAAGTATGTACATGATCACCTTCTTTTACAAAACTTCATTGACTTTCATATATTTATATTGATATACATATATATACGTGTGTATATACATCTCTATATATAAAGATGATGCGTAGTCTAGACAGCGTTTTTAGATTTCATTATTCTCTTTAACCCGGGCAACGCCCGGTATTTCTGCTAGTCTACAATAAAGATGGTTGATTAACACCTGACAACAGCCTGTCTTACCATATTCAGAAACAATTTCATTTAAAATCAACTGAACAACAAGTATAAGAGAGCAGAAAAAATGAATTAATCACAATATATAGAGAATAAATATTTGCTTTCATATAAACACGTATGCATGCCTAGATATATAGATATAAACAAACATTCATATATATCTGTCTGAGTGTGTGTGTGTGTGTATATGCACATGTTTCTATGTACATCTGTGCATGTTCATGCATGTGTAGTTTATTCAAACTAACACTGTCATGTGACTTGAGTTTCACACCTTTGCAATCTTAAGGTGAGAACTGGCACAAATTCGTATAGTTATTCATTTACATGCAGGCATTGGTGTGGGTATGGCCCCTTTGTTGTTAATTTGTTTACTATACCTGCAAAATCTCATTATAGGCAACATAAAAAATTACTTCATAAACTCAGCAAATATAAACACACCAAAACAAAATACAACCATCTAAACACATCTCTACAACCAAAGTGTTAAGTACTAGCCAGCTATAGAAAATGCAACCAGTGAAGACCAAAAAGAAAAAAACAAACCATGCTCCAGAAACTATGTAGTAACAAGCCACTAAGTTGATCCAAACAAACTAATGTTATCTAGGTTTAGATCAATGGTTCTCAACCAGGGTCCATATAAGATTTTGAAGGGATCCACACAAGCAAAATAATAAACTGGGGGCCCACAGTAATATATTAAGGGCCCTGAAAAAATTTTGCTTCAGGTATGTTTATTGTAAAAAAACAGCTCACTTTCTTTCTCTAACATTTCACATAATCCAACCTACACAGGTTAATGTGTACAAAGCAAAATAGAAATTTTGGAAGAAGTTTCTATAAAAGTAGTTTATAAACATCAAATGGTTTTAGAGATCCATCAGCATAAAATAGCAATCAAAGGGGTCCATAGATACAGAAAAATGGTTGGGACCCACTGGTTTAGATTGAGTGCTTCTTTTCTTGATCATTACTTACAAACCTGTGTAAGTATACACTATGTATATATATATATGTATGTGTATCTGTGTCTGTCAAATGATTGAATGGGTAGTGCTGATTTTGGCTGCATGTTGTTACCCTTATGTCAGCCAAGTTCATTTGAAATTTTCGATGAAACCATTTATTTACATAGAAAAATATACTGAGGCATTTTTGCCAAGAGTAAATCATATGCCATAAATATCTAGATAAGCATTTATCACTAGAGATCCGATTCCATACTACCTTGGAAAGACAGCTATATCTTCATGATGTGAGATGCAAGAAAATTCTGCAGCAAAAGTTTCTTTTCATAGACCTCTGTTGCCTCTGCTTCTCTTTGGACTGATTGTGGCACACATCTCAATCTATAGCAATTTTTTTAACAGGAAACCATGGAAATTTCTATTCAGTCATATGATTGCAACTGAAATATTATTGTTCAAAATTCAGGCAAGTCACCTGATATGCTGAGGCCTATTTTCTGTTACTGAGCTGACAGGGTTTCAAATATAATCCCTGCTAAGTATGCGTGTATAAAAAACATAGATTAACGTAATGCAACATTCCAGATGATTAGGGTAAACACAGCTTTTAAATTGATAATGTATTGCAACTTTGTAATTATATATTTAATGTTGTTTATCATTTACTTCACTGCATGTGTGTGTGAGTGTGTGTGCGTATGTGCATGCGTAAAATCATATTATTAAGAAATTAAATTGATTAGAACTACCAGTGAAGCCATTCTTTTTCTTTTTCAAATATACCTAACTGTACCAAGGTTTTCATACATTTTCCAGCACACACACACACACATATATATAGAGAGAGAGAAGGGGGGGGGGGCTGATAGTAAGAAAGGTACACAGGCAATAAACACCCATGCTCAAATTATGTCAATTGCAAAATACAATGGAAGCCCCTAAATGTGGATACAGAATTACCACCTACCCTGTTAGTCTTGTTGACAGAAATGCAGTTGTCGTCAACGTGTGATTCTATTTAAGTGCAGAAAATGGATATTAAATAACAGCCAATATTTCTTTTCTTATCAGGCAGAAAACTTCATTGCTGTCTCCACCAGTGTTTATATGACAAACAATAGACCTAAAATGATTGAAGAGCTGTTAACACAGAAATGATTAGATGTGTGCTGTGTGCACGAGTCAAGATGATAATGGGCCTCGGTTAGTCTTTTTATTATGGGGAATATAGGCATAATTTTTTTTCATTGCATAACAGTGCTCAGATGTATGGAGCAGACATACCTTTTGACAGAGAAATAGATGAAGTAATTAAATCAGTCAGTCTAAATAAGCTTAAACGAGTCATAGACAACACAAAAGTAACATTATAATCAGGACTGGCATGTGAGAAACAGGATCATTTCAACGAGGTCATGTTACAGTCATACTCAGTAATGAATAGCACTTTGTTATAACAATTGAGGACTCTAAAAGATATGTTGTGCAGAGCCTTTGAGGCTGTTAAAACACACACACATACACACACACAAGGCTAAGAAGGCAAGCTGGCAGAATTGTTTAGTCTGCCAGGCAAAATGCTATGTGGAATTTCGTCTGTCTTGACATTGAGTTCAAATTCTGTTGAGCCCAACTTTGTATTTCATCCTTCTGGGGCTGATGAGATATGCATCAATTGAAAACTGGGGTTGATCTAATCGACTTACTCCTCCCACAAATTTGTTGGCCTTGAGCCAAAATTTGAAACCAGTACATATACAAGGCCTTTCGAGTTTTGTGATGCAAGTGACCAAACCCAAACTTCAGTGAAACAGCCAGTCACTTGGTCACCTACCAATCAGATGGACAGGTAAGCAAGGTGGATTTCATATTCACATAAGAGTGGAATAGATAGTTGATTGTGAATACTAAGTCCTTCCTCTGCAAAGAATGTACCATTCAACACAAACTAGTAGTCAGTATGGCCTTAGACGACAACCAGCTACTGGAGTTGAAAGTTACATGGTCAAAAATGCAACTACACATCTGAAAGCATGCAAAACAGCTGCATTATTAACAATAATTGCAGAGACATCGAAAATATTCTCGCTAAATTGGACACTCGCTACTTACTCTTTTAGTCAATCAGATTGTAAAGGAAGGGATCATCCCCAGTGACTGGTAAAGCAGTATAATCAACTGCTGCAGGTGTATAAGAGATGCAAAAAAGAAAAGCAAATACAGAGGTATCAGACAGAAAGACCAAATAACATAAATAACCGAAATAATTATAGCATAACAGATTAAGTATAGATTTGGATTAGATTATATGCTGTTTAGGCTCATACCAGGATGGAGTACCATCATTTCCTCCTTTCTAGTGAGACAACTACAGGAGAAATTCTTAGTTAATTGCAAGTCACTATAGCTAACACTCATTCACCTAAGGAATGTATTTGACCGGGTACTATGCTCTGTAGTCTGGTGGTCAATAACCAAACTAGATGTAGATACTCTTACTCTTTTACTTGTTTCAGTCATTTGACTGCGGCCATACTGGAGCACCACCTTTAGTCGAGCAAATCGACCCCAGGACTTATTCTTTGGATGTCTAGTACTTATTCTATCGGTCTCTTTTGCCGAACCGCTAAGTTACGGGGACATAAACACACCAGCATCGGTTGTCAAGCGATGTTGGGGGGACAAACACAGACATACAAACATATACACACACACACATACATATATATATACACATATACGACGGGCTTCTTTCAGTTTCCGTCTACCGAATCCACTCACAAGGCTTTGGTCGGCCCGAGGCTATAGTAGAAGACACTTGCCCAAGGTGCCATGCAGTGGGAATGAACCTGGAACCATGTGGTTGGTAAGCAAGCTACTTACCTTACAGCCACTCCTGTCCACAGATATTGTCAACAAGGCATGAGCTAGCAACAAAAAGATCCAGTGAGATAGTTGACCATGAGTCCTCAGTTGCCTCCTGTTTATTATACTTCTTCAAGTTGTAACAGAAGAGTTTAAGACTGGCTGCTTGTGGGGACTCTTGTATGCACATGACCTTGTTATTGTCGATTAATCTCTTGGATTATTAGAAAAGATATTACAAATATGGAAGCAAAGTCTATTATCATGGTGCGTATAAATGTATGCAATGGTTTGTTGCCAATAGATTCAACAAATCTGAACTTCTATCCACCCATTTTTCTTTCTCTTTTTTTTTTTCTCTGTAGTTACTTTCACTCCACTATAATACTTTTATCATAACATGCTCCAATACTAATTATTTTCATCTAAGCAATGGAAACTATCTGCTACATCTAAGATCTGAACAGTTCTTAGTTCCCAGTTCATTAAAAGAGTACCCTCCTACTGTTAACTATTTCTGTGAATCTGGGAATATTTCAAATGTATATGAGATTTCATTTTATTTAGAATTATTCATGGGTGTGTATTGTTATTCTAAAAAGCTTATATTAAAAGAAATGTTTTGGTATTCACTATATTTACTATCTTTATATATTAATGTTAACATGAAAATCTTGTTGAAAAATATTATTTACCAAAGACTAACTGTTTCTATGAATAGATAATGTGGATCCAATATAAAATAAACAATCTACTGGAAATAAATCCAAAACTATGAATACATGGAAACATTGTGTAAACAACATAACACAAAATACTTCAGAAATCCATCTGCCCCTGTGTGTATCAGCAGATTATCAAAATATGTCTTAGTTTTAAGGAGGACAACATGTTGAGAAAAATATTTTGTTAATAATAACAATAATAATAATCATAATAATAATAATAATAATAATAATCCTTTCTACTATGGGTACAAGGCCTGAAATTTGGGAGTAAGAGCTAGTTTATTACATTTACCTCAATACTTGACTGGTACTTATTTTATCGACGCTTAAAGGATGAAAGTCAAATTCAAATTCAGTGGATTTGAACTCAGGATGTAAAGACAGATGAAATGCCATAAAGCATTTTGCCCAGCATGCTAAGGGTTCTGCCAGCTTACCACCTTAAATAATAACAATAATAGTAATAATAATGATAATGACTGTTTCATTATTTGCCACAAGGTCAATAGATAAGGAGACACCACGAGGACAAATTACTAAAATGGTTAGGTGCAAGTTACATAGATTTGATTGTGAGAAAATAAGCTTAAAAAAACAGTAGTTTTAAAGGTGATAAACTTAAAAATCTCAATTGGTGGATCCCCAGAGGAAGTCAGTCAGAGAACTCCACTTCCACTCAGGCCCTAGATTACTCAGACTGGCAAAAAGAAGTACTTTCATCCATTAGGGTTCTCTGGCCTGCAGTCTTATATATTTAGAGTAAGGAGATCCAACCAAGGTAGAACATTGATGACAAACAAATAGAAAAACAAGAAAGTAGAAGATGGAAACAAAGTATCATTTATCGTCAAAGTATCGTTGGCGTTAAAGAAATACAAATAAACTGGTCTTTGACATTTTAAGCTTAAGTTTTCTGATACAAAGAAAGAAGGGATAGCTGGATCGATAGATGGATGTTGTACATCAAGCTGTGTTTGAAATGACTGGACATTTGGTGGAAAGGCAAGCAACACATTATGTTGGCAAGAGTGAACTGAGTGTGTGTGTACATGTGTTTTCATTTCGTATGCATACAGGAGTGGCTGTGTGGTAAGAAGATTGATTCCCAACCTCATGTTTCTGGGTTCAGTCCCACTGCATGGCACCTTGGGCAAGTGTCTTTTACTATAGCCTTCGGCTGACCAAAGCCTTGTGAGTGGATTTGTTAGATGGAAACTGAAAATAACCTCACCATATGTGTGTGTGTCTGTGTCTGTTTGTCTGTCTTTGTGTCTGTATTTGTCACCCACCACCACTTGACAACCGGTGTTGGTGTTTATGTCCCTGTAAATTAGCAGTTCAGCAAAAGAGATCAATAAAATAAACACCAGGCTTAAAAATAAAAATTTGGGGGTTAGGTTGTTTGACTAAAAATTTTTCAAGGTGGTGCCCCAGCATGACCACAGTCTAATGACTGAAACATGTAAAATATAAAATATAATAGATGTATATAGCATATGCTTACATATGCTGGTGCATTGTTGGTTTTCTTGAAGTCTGTGCACACTCTTATGGAACATCCCCATCACTTATACTCCACAACCCCACTGTTCCTGTGAGTAGGTCTCAATGCATCTCCAACACCATCTATCTCTTTCTTTCTCACTCTGACTGTCTCTCTATCTTTTGCTCCATCACCTCTTCTTTCTTTTCCTACTGAGGTAGCCAAGATTTTTCTGCTATAGTAAGACACTTATCTTTATCCCTCTATTATACTCTAACCTCTCACCTAACACAAAACCACTTCCCATGGTTCCACTCCCTCTCCTAGCTGGGGAGTCTTCATCTTGTAAGCTACTTGGTGACTCCGCTGGTGTCAGTGCCATGTAAAAAGCTCCAGTTCTGATGTCACATAAAAAATACCCAGTACACTTTGTAAAGTGGTCGACAGTAGGAAGAGCCTCCAGCCGTAGAAACCATGCCAAAGCAAACAATGGAGCCTGGCAAAACTATCCAACCATGCCAACATAGAAGACAGACGTTAAATGATGATGATGATGATGGTAGCTCACATTTTGTTCTGCCCACCAACTGAGGTTGGTAACAAACAATCAATTAAGTTACTATTTTCTTTTGGGGAGCTGGTCTTCTAAGGTGATTATGCAATCATCTATGTAACAATTACCACATGACAGTATTGTATACACAAGTGGAACATGTGTAGATATTATGTAATTTAGGTTCTTATAATAGAGAGAATAACCAAATCCTTGTCTATGATACACAAATACAAACACACCTATATAAAGAAGATATTTACAATGTAATCTCAACTCCATAAAAGTAGAAAAGAAGGAATCTGACCAGCTCTTTGAATTCTGTACAAACAAAACAATTAGCTGTGACAAAACCTTAGTCAAGTGTAGACAATGAAGGTTTAACAAAATGTGTGGAGGTGCAGACACTAGACAGTTTGTGTGCCAAAGACAATAATAATCGTGTTATGACATTGAAATACCAAATATAAAGAAACTGGAAATAACTATACATATATGTGTATATACATAAATAGAAACATTCTCGCATCCAGACTTTCCAACCCATACTAGCATGGGAATCAAGCATCGGACAAGGATGATGATGATGATAATAAGTTCAGACAATTTTTTCAAAAATATCTTTTATAAACCAACTTACCATCTTTTATTGAAAGAACTGACCAGCTGTATAGATGTAAACACATTTTTCTTCTTTCTTTCTTCCTTCTTTCTTTCCTTCTCTTTTCCATTGACACTCCTTTCAGATACACTGGCACACACACACACACACACACACACACACGGGCACACACATACACACATACACACAAAAAAACACACACACTTCCTCTCACTGGACAGTGATGATGATGATAAGTCCAGACAATTTTTTGAAAAATAACTTTTATTATTCCTCATCAAAACAGACCCCACTTAGAGTAGCCACCTGGTTTTACCATTTTTAAACCAAGAATCAACTTGTCATCTTCTATTGAAAGAACTGACCAGCTGTATAGATGTAAACATATTTTTTTCTTGTTTCTCCCTTCCTTCTTTCTTTCCTTCTCTTTTCCATTGACATTCCTTTCAGATACACAGGCGCACACACACACACACACACACACACACTCACACAAACACACACACTCTCTCTC
>NC_068982.1:58244573-58245583 GCF_001194135.2 Octopus bimaculoides | reverse complement strand
AGACACGTGTACCCTTAACGTAGTTCTCGGGGATATTCAGCGTGACACAGTGTGACAAGGCTGACCCTTTGAATTACAGGCACAACAGAAACAGGAAGTAAGAGTGAGAGAAAGTTGTGGTGAAAGAGTACAGCAGGGTTCGTCACCATCCCCTGCTGGAGCCTCATGGAGCTTTAGGTGTTTTCGCTCAATAAACACTCACAACGCCTGGTCTGGGAATTGAAACCGCAATCCTATGACTACGAGTCTGCTGCCCTAACCACTGGGCCATTGCGCCTCCACAAGGAACTTCTTTGTATTCTCTTAGATTTCCTCGACCTCTTGAAATCTTGCTCCTTTAAAGATAAATTTCATTTTCACCTTGGTTTCAGGGTCATTGGCCATAGATCCATGATTCGTCACCTGTTATGACCATTTTCAAAAGTTTTCATCACAATCAAGGAGATCCTTCACAGCTGAGACCTGATCTCCTTTTTGAGATGACCATGCTCTGCACACTTTACCTCCAAGCACTGCTATAAACAACACAAGTGAATGAGAACATTATAACCTAGCATGACAGAGTTCAAGATCAATCTGTGCCAAGTGGCTTCAATCTGTGTTCTTTAACTCTGTTACCATAGCAACAGTCCTGATACTCTTTGACCAGACCTTATTTGTAGGTTTGTAGTGAAACTACCTATCGTCACTGGATACTAAACTGCTATCGCCATTCTTCTCATTTAAATATAAACAAACGCGAACATAGGGGAAAACATCAACCTTGTCATCACGTGACTGATTATTATTCGAAGTGGCAACTTCTTCGAACCGTTCCCGCCAGAACGCAAACTGACCAATCACAGCCCTTAATAAGGTCACGTGATAGAGTATATTTCTGATATCTGGTGAGCCGATAATACGTTATAAATAGATCAACTCATACCCACCAAATTTGTCTCGGTCCAGTTTCTCTATAGAGACTGTTCCGTGTACCACACGACAGCAGCAGCAACAATCAGCCAGCGACC
>NC_068982.1:58243457-58244014 GCF_001194135.2 Octopus bimaculoides | reverse complement strand
CATACACATACATGTCTCACTCACATACACACTTTTCTTTGTATGACGGCCTGTCTTTGATTATGTCCTTATATGTCGCATTCACACTCTCACACAGACATACATCTTTAACGCTACAATAAATATTTCTGTTATTCATCTAATACGGTTGTGGTCTTTCATTACTGGTCATCTATGTTATCGTCGCATAACATATCATGTATATCATCTTCGATATATTTTTGTGTTCGACCATGTGACACGTCTAAATAAAAGGAGTCCTCTGTTTTTCCATTCGTCACCATTTCTCCTTTTATGAGTTCGCACGGTCGTCCCTTATAGGTTCTTGACTTCAAATTCAAATTTCTAATGCTACCAAATATTGGACAAAATTATTATCTCCCTTGAATTAACAGTCAACTAGTGGACACCAGATATTTACTAAAAATATAATTTTTTTTCACAATTGTTGAACAGCAAGGAGTGGCTGTGTGGTAAGTAGCTTGCCTACCAACCACATGGTTCCGGGTTCAGTCCCACTGTGTGGCACCTTGGGCGAGTGTCTTCTGTTATAGCCT
>NC_068982.1:58236161-58243447 GCF_001194135.2 Octopus bimaculoides | reverse complement strand
AATAAGTCTTGGGGTCAATTTGCTCAACTAAAGGCGGTGCTCTAGCACGGCCGCAGTCAAATGACTGAAACAAGTAAAAGAGAGAAAGAGCAAGATCGCAACTTACCGGTCTTCAATGGGTTGATTACTAGGAAGTGTCTGTGCAACTTGATACAAGAAAAATATCACTATGAATTTCATAAAAAATTCATTTTGTCATTGTTTTGCAGATCATTATATCCTTTACCCATATATGCAATATATATATATATATATAGAGAGAGAGGGAGAGACACATACATTCATATATATACACACACAATACACACACAAGCACACATACTTATACAAACACACACATATATCATGACGGCAAGCTAGTCGAAATTTCGAAGTTACTGGCAACCTTTTCTTTGTAAAATTAATAAATATGCACACTGCTACAAAAGTGTTGAGTAATATTTCAGTTTACTGTTAAATTGTTTTTATCTACAACTTAATATAAAAAGAAAAACATAGATTGATTGAACAATAGATAGATAGATAGATAGATATAAATAGATAGATAGATATAACTAGATAGATAGATGGATAGATAGATAGATAGATAGATAGATAGATAGATAGATAGATAGGTAAAAACTGTTAAAAGAAAATGCTTTCAGTTTATGAACTGTTTATCACAAAACAAGCATAGACATATTTTCATATAACACACGGAAGCTTATTTATCTATCTATTACTGAAACCTATGATATTTCCAAATCTAGCTATTGAAGTTAGGTGCAAAGGGAAGCTATAACTTTACAACCGTTGTCATATTTACTATAAGCCAATAAAGCATTTTTGACAAATTGCTTGGCCGTATTTTAACACTAACTCTGATTTGTTTTTATAATGCTGACAACTGGTTCAGATGACAAATGCTTTTGTTTCATTTATATTCTCTTTGCCAAATTCAGTCTATATTTATAACATTGTTCTTGTACTATTTTATATGATGTGAAGTTGGTAGTAGTTCTGATTGTATTTCAATTGAACTAGAATTGCCACCTGATTAAACTGGTTGCAATTGAAAGCTATCCATCACAGAAATATGGTTTGCAAAGATGATGCAGTGCTAGTGAATATATCAAGGGTTTTCTCTTGTCAGAGAAAAATGTGTGTGATTCTGTAAGTAATGTTATTTAAGTAATGGTTTATTTCAAACAGATTGTTGTTAATAATAATACTAATAATGATGATGATGATAATAATAATAATAGCAGATGACAACGTTTCCCTTAAAGAAATGGAGAAACTTTCAAAATACAAAGACCTGGAAATAGAGGTAACTCGAATGTGGAATCTAAAAACAGAAACAATTCCTATCATTGTAGGCACCTTAGGTATAATAAAAAAAATATTCAGACAAATGCATAACAAAAATACCAGGACTTACAAATATATATAACATACAAAAAATTGAACTACTGGGCACTGCACAAATCCTACGCAAAACACTTTCAATACAGTAACCATAAGAGCATCACAGCAAACTACAGCACATACCCAAGGCACACAGAGCTGCACTCAGTAGTGAAGTGAAAGCACGTTATAAAAGTAAAAGTACTGAATAATAATGATAATAATAATAATAATAATAAAAGTAGAGAAGACCAGTTAATTTCATTGACCCCAGTGTTCAGCTGATTCCTATTTTATCAACCCTAAAGGAATGAAATGTAAAGTTGACCTCAGCAGCATTTGAACTCAGAATGTAAAAAGCCAGAAGAAATGCCTCTAAGCATTTTGACCAAGGTGCTAACGATACTGCTAGTGCACCACCTTAATAATAGTAAGATCACTCGAAGAGCACAAACTTCCACCAAGGCAACATCAACATCCTCTCGATGATTAGCCAGGCATGATTTTTGAAATGAGAATATCTGAAATAAACTCGACAAAGGAGAATACTAAAAATGAACCTGACTGCTCTCAAAAATTAAGTAAAAAAACAGGAAAACTAATCCAGGATCGATCCCAAAATCTAATCAGTTTGTGCCAGTCATGAGGCCAAACATCTCAGAAAGTTGCATTCGAATCGATCCAGCGATTCTTGAGATATCCTGTCCATGTATAAACAAACAAACGTGACTGAAAACATTACCTCTGCCTTATAAAGGCGGAGGTAATAATGGTTTCAAATTTTGACACAAGGCCAGCAATTTCAGAAGAAAGGGTAAGTTGATAATATCAACCAACGGTGCTCAGCTGGTACTTATTTTATCAACCATGAAAGGATGAAAGGCAAAGTTGACCTTGGTGGAATTTGAACTCAGAATGTAAAGATGGATGAAATGCTGCAAAGCATTTTGTCCAGTGTGCTAATGATTCTGCCAGCTTGCTGCCTTAATAATAATAATAATAATAATAATAATAATAATAATAATAATAATAATAATAATAATAATAATAATAATAATAATAATAATAATAATAATAATAATAATAATAATAATAATAATAATAATAATAATACTTTTTATGATAGGCACTAGGCCCGTAATTTAGGAGAGCAGGTAAGTCAATTTTATTGACCCCATTGTTCAACTAGTAATTGTTTTATCAACCCCTGAAAGGATGAAAGGCAAAGTTTGAAAGGGAGTAAGAAAAATAGATATATGATGAGAGTGAGGAAAAGAGAGAAAAAGAATGAGACAGAGAAAGTGTGTTTGTGTATTTATGCATGTGTGTGTTTAAGTATGTATGTGTGAGAGAAGGAAAAGTAAAGGAATAGTTTGAAACAGGTGTGAAGTAAAAAAACAAAAAACAAAAAGGATCTGTGCATGTGTTGTAATATGAGTGTGAGGGGAGAGTAAATGGCACGAGACAGGGAGAAGATAGAGAGAGAGAGTGTGTGTGTGTAAGTATGAGAAAGATAGCAAGGGAGATATATACAGAGAAATTACTAGGTGGACAGGAAGAGATATTAATACATTAATACATACATATGTGTGTGTGTGTGTTTCTCTGTGTGCATGTGTGAGTGAGTGTATGTGTGTGTGTGTGAGTGTGTGTATATATGTGTGTGTATCAGTGTGTATATATGCGTGTGTGTCAGTGTGGGAATATATGTGTGTGTGTGTCAGTGTATATATATGTGTATATGTGTGTGTGAGAGTGCGTATATATGTGTGTGAGAGTGTGTATGCATGTATGTGTATATATATTTATGTATGTATATGTGTGTGTGTGTGTATCAAAGTAGTAAAAGCAATATCCAAGTAAATAAAGATCTGAAGATTTTAAAGATTTTTCGAACTGAAAACTCCAGGAACCAATTAGCTTTTGGTGGTGATCTAAAGGTCGCAGTTTTCAAGACAAAAAAAAAAAAAACCTCCAGCATCCTTTACTTGTGGAATCAAAAATAAACAAATGCATTAATACAGAGATAAATACCTAACTAAATATATATATACACAAGCAAATATATAAATAAATATCTTTGTTACAAACAGCAGTTTGCGGTGGATTATTTTGATATTTAAAGTATATGATTTACTCTTTACATACATTAGTTTAGGTATAGGCCTGAGTGTTCTCATCATCATCATCATAGTCATGGCCATCATCATTATTAACTCTTTTTTTTCTGGGGTTTTTTACATGCTAGCATGGCTTGGTTGGTTGGTTGGTTGGATGGTTAGATCATTGGATTGATGGATGCATGGATAGATGGATGTGCAGA
The DNA here is from genome assembly GCF_001194135.2 of Octopus bimaculoides. NCBI lineage: Eukaryota > Metazoa > Mollusca > Cephalopoda > Octopoda > Octopodidae > Octopus > Octopus bimaculoides. The sequence continues at coordinate 58,239,738 of NC_068982.1, read as the reverse complement.
ATGGGGCCTCCTTATTTTCTTGTCAGTGGAGGCGCAATAGCCCAGTGGTTAGAGCAGCGGACTCGCGGTCATAGGATCGCAGTTTCAATTCTCAGACCGGGCACTGTGAGTGTTTATTGAGCAAAAACACCTAAAGCTCCACGAGGCTCCGGCAGGGGGTGATGGCGAACTCTGCTGTACTCTTTCACCACAACTTTCTCTCACTCTTACTTCCTGTTTCTGTTGTGCCTGTAATTCAAAGGGTCAGCCTTGTCACACTGTGTCACGCTGAATATCCCCGAGAAGTACGTTAAGGGTACACATGTCTGTGGAGTGCTCAGCCACTTGCACGTTAATTTCACGAGCTGGCCGTTTCTTTGATCGGATCAACTGGAATCTTCGACGTCGTCGTAAGCGACGGAGTGCCAACACATTTTCTTGTCAACCACTTTCTGTTATTAATTTGTGTTTGTTTGCTGTCATGCAAATTAATAAGTGCTGCGGTAGGAAACAGTCAGATGACATATAGAGGGTATGTAGTTATTAATAGGAAACAACCTACAACCGTTTTAGTTCTAATATAATTTGTTATGAGGTACAGCGCGCATTTTTTAAAGAAAGAAATAATTTAGTACACTCACACATCACCTTTTTTGTATCTTATGTTGTGCTTGTGAATGTACTTAAAGGTAACTATATATATTTATATGCATATATATATAAATCCCACGTAATGAGGATTGCAGTGATCATGTCATTTAACTCTGGAGGAATACCAGTGATATTTTCAATCTATCAACTACTGAATAGATGAAGCAATGCAATATTATCTAATTAAATGATATCAAGAATTCTGTAAATTTGATGTATTTAGAAATAACTGCTGTACATGTCACATGGTGTAAATATAATAAAAGAATACAAATAGAGTGTAATTTTTGTTTAAAATATGCTACTTATGTTTCAATAACATGGCTTTTTATTTGTTCATAATGTATTACACATTATGAGATTACATTATATGGATTACCTAAACAAACCATTCTTCCGGGAATTTTGAATAGTTGGTAGCTCAAATATCAGTTAAATTGCATGCCATTTTTAAGTGTCAAATGTTCAAAATACTGTAATTCATATTATGTAATACATTGTGAACAAGTAAAAAGTCATGCTATCAAAATGTAAGTAGCATAATTTGAACAAGAACTACACTTCATTCATATTCTTACACACAAACACACACACACACATATACACACACACATGCTCACCAGTGGTTGTTCATGGTACATCCACTGCAGAGGATGCAATTCATGGGACAATTGGGGGTAGATCCACATTGGGTTTCCGCGGAAACATTTTATTACATTATGTTGATAAGAATCACAGTATCATGCCTTACAACAGTGTGTATATATATATATATATATATATATATATATATATGATACATCGATGGCTATTTTAATGCTGTTTCAATTGCATAGGCTCAGTTTTTATTCAGCTCAGCAGGTCTTTCACAATATCAGTGAATGTAATATTGGCTGTTTCCTATTTACAGGAGAGACTGGTTTTGTCTAGGTATATGACTTGTGAGTATGCCTAATTGGCAAGGCCTAAGAAGGCTGAAATGGCTATTTGATCAGAAGAATACATTAGCTGATATCTAACATGTAAAATAAAGACTATAATGTGATTAAAAGACTACATCAGGCCTAAAATGAAACTTCTGATGGATGAAACATATGGAATAACATGAAAGGACAGGGTATACGTATTTTTGAGACAGCATTCATATGGGTTGGCCCATAACAATAACACAGAGAATTAAAATCAAATGGGACAAGGGATAGAACCCTTAGAATTTCAGTAAATAAAAATTAAATAAGATATTTTCAGGGCCTGCAAGTGATTCTGATCTTTGGTGACTATGATGCAAATTTACTTTTGTGTCAGACTTATTAGACCTTCTCAGCAAAACATCTACTTACAGAAGGCCAGATCTTAGAGCAACTGTTATTATATTATTGCATGAAAAAATTTCTTACAGATTTGGTAAATTAAAATAGTGACACTGGAAAAACTCCCAAGGATGTTTTCCATATAGAAATATAGTGTTAACCATAGGTTAACTATACTAAACTTTATGGTTAAATTAATCATTTGATATCAAAGAAGCAATGACATTAGAAAACATTCATCCTACTTATTCACAAAAGGAGCAAGGACAAGAGTCAGTGCTTCCAAAAACTCAATAGACTAAAATTTAATTCAAAACATTCTGGAGAGATGGTTTAATAACATCAAAACATATCCTGATATTTGTCGCCATAATTACCAGAAGCATGGTTCTCTCACATCTGGCATCAAATATATCTATTTAAATGTTGGTGTACTGAAATTTCGTGAATTCTTTCTTTAGCTTCTTTTGAGATGGATTTTCATTATCACTAATAAATTTTCTCCATATCAGAATTACATGCTTTTAAATGAATAGCTATTATATAAGCGGGGATGTACTTGCATAGCAAGTGACCTGATCTGAGATCATGTGCTGGAACGAAAACAATTGCAACGTGGAAGGTGTTTATAAGCCATTTAAGAAACACACAAAAACCGTTAGATTCACTTCAACATTTAAATTTAATTTGTGTCAAAATATTTTTGTCGCTTTGAGATCGTGATCTGTTCACTGACAAAATTCTGTGTAGCACAGAATTTTGTCAGTGAACAGGTTACAGTCTCAAAGCGATGAAAATATTTTGACACAAATTAAATTTAGTTGTTGAAGTGAATCTAACAGTTTTTGTGTGTTTCTTAAATGGCTTATAAACACCTTCCATGCTGCTATTATATTAGCACATCAGACAAAATGCTCAGAGGCATTTTGTCCATCTTCACGTTCTAAGTTTTGAAATACCACCAAGGTCGACTTTGTCTTTCATCTGCTTGAGATTAATAAAATAAGTACCAGCTGAATACTGGGGTTGATCAAATTAACTCACCCTCTCCCCAAATTTAAGGCTTTGTGCCTATAGTGAAAGAATGATTATCATTAATTGATTGCACACCAGGCAAAATTTTTAGTAACATTTCGTCTGTCTTTGCGTTCTGAGTTCAAATTCCACTTGCCTTTCATCCTTTCAGGGTCAATAAATTAAGCACCAGTCAAGAATCAGAATCAATGTGACCGAAAATCCCCTTCCCACTAATTCCAGGCCTCGTGCCTACAGTAGAAAAGATTATTATTATTATTTTGCTAACCACTCCAAGTATGGTAGTCTGCTCTCGACCAAGAATAAATATATATTATTGTTTGATTTAATGTTGAGTTATACTAAAAACAATTTAACAATAAACTGAAGAATTATGCAATACCTTTTTCTAGAGTACATATTTATTAAACTTTTAAGAGAAAACTGTTGACAGTGACTACGAAGTTTTGGCCTACATACATATATGTATGGTTGCATATGTATGCACATGTCGCTTTCATTCACTTTCACTCACTCTTTACCCTTAACCCCTTCTCTCTTTCTATTCATATAAATTATATATGTGTGTATATATATATATATATATATATATATATATATAT
>NC_068982.1:58220480-58235596 GCF_001194135.2 Octopus bimaculoides | reverse complement strand
TATATATATATATATATATATATATATATATATATATATATATACACACATACACACACACACACACACACACATGCACACACAGATAATTTGGTTCTTTTAACTTGCTGCCAAAGAAATATCCCAGGAGAGAGAAAATATTATTTGTAGCAGCGGAGATTATTAAATTTTCTAACATTCAAGATATTAAATAAAAAGAAAATCAAAAATATTTGAACTAAGCAAAGGCAGTGACTCACACATACACACATCACATATATACACGCACTCACACACACAAATAGACTAAGAACAAAACACAAAAGACACAGCACATATAAAGTGACATACTGACTCATATACACACACTAACACACATGCACACACACACACACGCACACGTATGCATGCACATGCACGTACACATGCGCACATACACAAAATGTTTCAGGTATAACAATGAAAATAAGATGACAAATAGAAAAGCTAAACTTTTTGCCGCCTTCAACCAACCAACAAAAGCAACAGAAAATAAGTTTACTACATATATATGCATACATACATACATATATATATCTATATACACACGCACATGCACACAGCACTCACACATACACACTCACACACACAGAGATAGATAGATAGATACATAGATAGATAGATAGATAGATAGATACATAGATAGATAGATAGATAGATAGATAGATAGATAGGTGCATATACATGACTATATATATGCATATATATATATACTCACACATATATGTATGCCTATGTACATGTATATGTTTGTCTATATGTGTGCATGTGTGTGTGAGTATGCATGTGTGTGTTTGTGTGTATTTGTAATGTATGCATGTATGTAGGTAGGGAGGTATGTATCAATCCACCTTCTACTTTCCGCCACCCACTCTTTCACAAAACTTTTTAAATGACTGTAAATCTCAAGCCACCTCCAAAAAAGTAACTCCAGCTTCTTACCAAGATGCCCACATTCAATTTGATCTTTGATTACTCTTTGACCTTTATCAGTGTTTTAATTTTTTTTTTTTTTGTTTATCTTAATAATCATACAAATAAAAAAAAAAGAAATATGATGACCATAATGATGCCAAACACACATTTCTATGAAACTTATTTTCTAAGTATTTAACTAAAAGTCATTCTCACTCTTTTCCCTTCCCTGTTTCTATGTCTACATTTCTCTCTCTCTCTTTCTTTCTCTTTCTTATTATATCCATACATATACACGCATGCACACACACAAATACATGCACAAACATACATGCGCACACACACACTTATATATTCATTACCTTGTGTCCTCAAATGGAGACAAAGAGAAGAATTAATACTCATACTTCATTTGTACTTTATTTATCGACCCTGAAAGGACAACAGACATAATTGGCCTCAGCAGAATTTGAAGTGAGTGCCTAGATCATTACCATCAGCATCATCATCATTTAAGGCCTGCTTTCCATGCTGGCATGGGTTGGACGGTTTGACAGAAAACTAGTAAGCCAGAGACCTGCACCAGGTTCCAATCTGATTTGGCATGGTTTCTACAGCTGGATAATACCCTTCCTAACACTAACCATTCTAAGACAAAAAGCACAAGACATTCAAAGAGATGCTCTAAATAACTCAACTAATTCACTGCCTCATGATGTAGTAATGTACATACATACATACATACTTACATATATACATGCACACATACATATGTGTTTGTGTATATACAAGGCAAGTCAAAAGTCATGCACTAATGCATTTGATATTTTATTTATATTACATTATTATTATTATTATTCATTTTGTTCATCATGTACAAGTACGTGTGTATTCATTGTTATTTTATTTATTTTATTCCACTTTAGGAAAACTGAAGCATGTCTTTGACAATTCCAGAGTATGCTAAACTTATATTATGGGTGACTTTTGACCTTCCCTATATATATGTGTATATGTAAGTTTACATACATACATACATGCATATATATATATATCCCTCTCTCTCTTTCAAAGAGGCACAAGCACATACACAGACATATACACACACGGCAGTAACTTCCACCTACCAAATTCAATCACAAAGCTTCGGTCGGCCCGGGGCTATAGCAGAAGACACTTGCCCAAGGTGCCACGCGGTGGGACTGAACCCAAAACCATGTAGCTGGGAAGCAAGCTTCCTAACCACACAGCCATGCCCACACCTATATATATATATGTTTGTGAGAAGCATGGTTTCATGGTTAGTGAAATGCATTGTCAGCTCACGATCATAAAGTCATGAGTTCGATTTCCAGTACCATAATGTGTCCTTGAGCAAAACATTTTATTTCGCATTGCTCCAGTTCACTCAGCTGGCAAAAATGAGTAGTACCTATTTTTCAAAGGGTCATCCTTGTCACTGCCTGTGTCCTGCTGAATCTCCTTGAGAACTATGTTAAGTGGTACACATATCTATGAAGTGCTCAGCCATTTCTACATCAATTTCATGAGCTGGCTGCTCCATTGATTGGATCAACTGGAACCCTTGTTCTAATCAACAGAGTGCCATGTATATAATGCAGGTAGTTAGGATGAATCCCAGCTGTTTCCTCTTGAAGCACATCTACTTATTCCATTATTATTTATTCCGTTCTTATTTAATTTCTCAGTCTGAAAAATTTCTGATAGGAAATTCCTTACATGTCTAACATGTAAAATTTTCTAATTCCTATTAGAATATAAAACATGTGTAATGGTGTATAAATAATACCCAAAATTTTCCGTTTACCAGTTTTCTTATATATATATATATATATGTATTAGCTGTTTTTCCCGGTTTCACTCGGGCAGTGTGGTGGATTTGGTTAAAGGCTATTTCCTATGTATATTTTGAATAATAAAAAGAACTAAAGATAAAAAATAAAAAAAAATTCCAAAAACAAAAAAAAAGTAAGAACAACCCAAAAACAATACGATGCTAAGGATTTTGTGGGTCGATATTGTAAAACTAACTTCACGTGTGTACCCATAGCCCCATGTAGTCACGGAACCTTATTTGTGGTATAACCTCGCCTTAAAAGAAAAATATATGGTAGTGTGATTGTTGTATTGGCGACACAAGAATGTTAATCGAAACTGTTCAAGATCAATCATAGGTTGGACGTTCATGTACACTGATTAGAATTGTGAATTTTAATTATTGAAAACGCGTTCCCGGATGGATACAATTGTGCAGAGTCCGTTTGTCTCAATATGGAAAAGCTGTTTGAATGTCGACGTTTGAAGACATTTGTAACTGAAGTTAAAAAAAACATAGTAATTAGAAAGAGCGTAAGCTATAGCTTTTTTTTTTTAATGCACAAAAAATTGAAATTATTTTTTTTCTGTGCCTCTGATAAAAATTTTCGAAAAACAAACCCAGCCACATTACTTGGAAAAATATAATCTTTATTGTGCTGGTTTTTCGTAAAATTTCGCGCATGGGAAAGGCAACAAAATCTTACATAGGTTTTAACACCAGCCCCCAAAAGTGTCGCTTCCATAAAAGTATTGTCTAAAGGGAGAATGACCTCCTCTTGCCCCTCAGATACATTACAGCACTATTCAGATATTTCTTCATTTCTTATCTTCTAGTAATTGGTCCTTTTTCTTTTAGCCTATTCCATATACCTCACAAATGGCTCACATCTAGAGGCACAGGAAAATAACTCGGCAAGAAAAATACAAGTTATACACATGTGTGGGGGGAGGTGGTAAAAAGCAATATTAAAATAATCAAATTTTTGTAAAGAGTTGCATTAAATTCAGTCAAGTTGTGTCGAAGTTAAGGTAATATTATTGTAGGGTTATTGTTTTAACCTTGTGTTGACTGTTGACCTTAAATATGCTGATAAATTTTACTGAATGGAATCCTCTAGATAATGGTAAAACAGCACATGTTGGTTTTTTCATTTTCTTTCTTTGTGTGTGTGTGTGTGTGTGTGTGTTAGGTAATATTATGAATGTAATTTGTTAAGGATTCTATTGATGAAAAGGTGAGTAATGTTTTTGTATTTCATGACTCATTGATTCATGTATGTGTGTGTGTAAATGTGCAATAATATTTATACAATACAGTACTATAAATCCATTTCAGCTCATTTTACCAATTGATTTTGTACATGAGAGTTTGGAAAAAAACCACAAACCCTGGCACTTACCAGAAAGGCTTGGAGAAAGAGTATAGTGACAGCACTTTGCCACTGGAGGTCAGAAATTTTCATATCTAGTTGGTAAGTGCTGCAAAAAACCCTGGAATGAAAAAAATAAACACAGGTACAGGTGTGGTTGTGTGTTAAGAAACTTGCTTCCCAATCACATGGTTCTGGGATCAGTCCCACTGCATGACACCTTGGGCAAGTGTCTTCTACTTTATCCTCGGACTGGTCAAAAATCTTGTGAGTGGATCTGGTAGACAGAAACTGAAAGAAACCCGTCATATATGTATGTGCGTATATTTATGTGTATGTTCCTTTGTGTCTGTGTTTGTTCCTCCACCATCGTTTGACAACTGATGTTGGCATGTTTATGACCCCCATAACCTAACAGTTCAGCAAAAGTGACCAATAGAATAAGAACTAGGCTTCCAAAGAAAAAGTCCTGAGGTCAATTTCTTCAACTAAAAAACCCTTCAAGGCTATGCTCCAGCATGGTCACAGTCAAATGACTGAAACAATTAAAAGAATAGAATAAAAGTGAAAAGCTCAGAGGGGGAAATTTTTTTAACTTAAATTATGTTCTGTGGATAAGAATCCGACGGTGATATCATGATATGAAGAATAAATGCCTGTAGAGTGGGGCTGGGGCTGGGGTTGGAGTGCTGGTGGGATGGCATTCAAGTGTGTGCAGGGCAGTGTGGTAAGTTGAGATGGGAGAGAGTGGTCACTCTTAAATCATGTGTGAACATGTAAACATCTGTGTGTGTGTGTGTGTGTGTGTGTGTGTGTGTGTGTGTTTATGAGAAATAAGCTGGGTGTGGCAAAACTTGTATTGAACCCTCAGACTGTGGTGAGGGTAAGTATTGATAGTGGAAGGTCTAACATTTAAAGTCTAAAATCTAGAGTTATGATGCAATGTGCAAGTTTCCAGCAACATATCTCCATTGATGAGGACAGCCAAGCATTTATAGTCATTGAAAGAAAGCACCACAAATTACAGCATCAAGTGGAGAATACTGAAGTTGTGCAAGCCTTACTTCAATAGTAGTCAGTGCAGACTCTGTTTGGTGGAAAATAGAATTAAAGTAAAGTATTCTCTTCACCCTGGATATCTACCAAAATTGCAGAAGTGAAATTTTCCAATCCTGCACTCATGAACAGGTATATGTAGTTGGATCTCACTAATATATATATATATATATATATATATACATATATATATATAAAAAAAAAAAGTCAATTTTGAATTCAGGCTAAATAAACTTTGTATAACATGCTGTTAATGTTCAAGAGTGTGTGGAGGCACAATGGCCCAGTGGTTAGGGCAGTGGACTCGCAGTCATAGGATCGCGGTTTCGATTCCCAGGTCAGGCACTGTGAGTGTTTATTGAGCGAAAACACCTAAAGCACCACGAGGCTCTGGCAGGGGATGGTGGCGAACCCTGCTGTACTCCTCCACCACAACTTTCTCTCACTCTTACTTCCTGTTTCTGTTGTGCCTGTAATTCAAAGGGTCAGCCTTGTCACTGTGTCATGCTGAATATCCCCGAGAACTACGTTAAGGTTACATGTGTCTGTGGAGTGGTCAGCCACTTGCACGTTAATTTCACGAGCAGGCTGTTCCGTTGATTGGATCAACTGGAACCCTCGACGTCGTAAGCAACGGAGTGCCAACAACAAAATGTTCAAGAAGTTAGGTATGTGTAAATATTAAAATCAAGTAGCAAACCATTGGGATTTATAGGGATTTATATGTCTAACTAAATTCTTACATAACTGGGCTTTAGTTTATCAGATTATTTAGCGATTTTGGCTGGTTTTTGCTTTTAGTTATCCCTTGGTCTTCTGTAACTCTACTAATTTTGACATTAATAAATTTGGATAGTTTATATTAAAAACCTCGATATTTATAGGGTTACGTATGTACTGAAATGTAGATTAAACATTTGTATCTGCTTCGATTTTTACAATTATGAAATCACAGATGTAAAATACCTCTAACCTCTTAATTCTGTTTTCATTGGATGATGGTAGATAACATCTTTCAATCAAAATATCATCTAGTTCTTTTTGGTTTTTCTTTCATATGCTTTCATTTGGAACAATGACACATACTCTTTTAGCTAGACTGAATGGAATATTGATTCTGATGGCATGAAGTAAAAAGTAAATATTGCCCCAAGTCAAGTGGTTTAGATAATACATCTGTCTAAATCTTACTCATTTTTCTATAACCAATATATCAATATCTAAGAAAAGTAATCTTTCCTTGCTGTACTCTGTACTAAACTAGATGCTATGCTTATATTATTTATGAGTGTCTTAAATTCAGGAAGCTTATCCAAGCTGTCTTTCCATAGGTCAAAATTGTTTAAATATCTATTTAATTTTCCTTTCAGTCATTATAAAAATGTATTCCATGTTATTGCCTAAATTGTTCATGTTTTTTAATCTCAAGTTAGATTTGCATATATTAGGGTTTCTATTGTTCTATCATTTTTTTTTTTTTTGATGTATTGTTTGATCAAAATTTTTTAATGTTTTGTAAAATACATGAATGTCCTTCGATAATAAAGTACTTTAATTAATTGCAAGCACGTAGTTTTGGGGTCTGCCTCACTGTGCAGTATCTTGGGCAACTGTCTTCTACTATAACCCCAAACTGACATGCCATTTGAGTGAATTTGGTAGATGAAAATTGTATGGCAGCCAATCATGTATGCATGTATACATGTGTGAGGATATATATATGGTGGGAGGGTTATGTATACGTGTGTGTGTGTATTTACCCCAATATCAAGTGACAACTGGTGTTGGTCTGTTGGCAGTCCTATGCCAGCCCCTATGACTTCTGAATATAACAATATTTTTTTGTAAGGTAGTGGGATCCAAGGAATATTCTTTACGAAATTCAGAGCATAATCTGTGATCTCTGCCAGAAATGTAGCCAGCTCACTAATTCGTATCTTTACTTCATTGCACACTAAAAACCCTGCTTGCAAAGACCTGTTGAGGCAAGTGAATTTGGAATTTGAAATTTTAAATCTGAAATCGAAATCGAACCAAATCTGACGACTGTCACCCATGCCAACCTCTCCTTCATTGGACACTAAACTCTGCTTGTGAAGACCTGTTGGGGTAAGTGAAATTGTAATTGAACCATACTCGATGACTGGCACTGCACCAGTGGAGCACTGACAGCACTGTCGAGCGTGTTCATTGTCAGAGCAGCTGTCTGGCTTCTGTGCTAGTGGCCCGTAAATAGCACCATTTGAGCGTAATTGTTACCAGTGTTGCCTTCTAGCACTTGTGCTGGTGGCACGTTAGAAAATCATTCGAGTGAGGTCGTTGCCAGTGCCACTGGACTGGCTCCCATGCAGATGGCACGTAGAATACACCTTTTTTGAGTGTGGCCGTTGCCAGTACCATGTGGCTGGCCTTCGTGCCGATGGCACGTAAAAGCACCCACTACACTCTCAGAGTGGTTGGTGTTAGGAAGGGCATCCAGCTGTAGAAACTCTGCCAGATAAGATTGGAGCCTGGTGCAGCCTTCTGGCTTGCCAGTCCTCAGTCAAATCGTCCAACCCATGCTAGCATGGAAAGCGGATGTTAAACGATGATGATGATGTATATATATGCTTTCCCAGATAAACTTGCACTTCATTTTTGAAGCTCCAGGGACAAATAAAGTGATGCACAAGCACTCACGTATGATTGCATTGTATCTTTTAGTAGAAACAGCTGTAAGTCAGTGAAGCTCATTGCATAATCTCATGTTCCTTTCTCATTTACTTAATTTCATATTATGCTCTGTACTCGACTAACACTTTATCCTGAAACAATCTACATTGAGTTCTATATATGTGTATGTATGCATGATATATGATGCATCTATGACAATTAATTCTAATGTTAACTCATCCTTCAATGTGATGAAATCTTTTGACTCTTATGTTGCCACATAAGTACTCACACAGTCATATATGGCTAATACACGCATACACACACACACATAAAATTACATTGATGCATTCAATATTTGTTACCTTACAATATGACCTTCAGTCACAAGTTGGTTGACAATAATTATCACTGTCTTTGTCATCACCTCCATTCTCATTATCATCATCTTTGTTGTCATCATAAATACCATTACTATTGACATTGTCACTGATACCTTCATCGTCATCTTCGTTTTTAGTTCAAAGGTGAAACAAGTCAGAATTGATAATCTCACCTTATATTAGGTTAAGAATTACACACACCTGCTAGAGATAACACTTTAAAACAAGTTAGTTTGTTTTTTCCTCTTCATCTTCTTCTTCTTTTCTTCTTCTTCTTCTCTTTCTTCTTTTCTTTCTCCTCTTCTTCTTTTCTTCTTCTTCTCTTTCGTCTTCTCTTTCTTCTTTTCTTTCTTCTTTTTCTTCTTCTTCTTCTCTTTCTTCTTTTCTTCCTTATTTTCTTTCTCCTCTTTCTTCTTCTTCTTCTTCTTCGTCTTCTTTTTTTCTTCTTCTTCTCTTTCTTCTTTTCTTCTTCTTCTCTTTCTTCTTTTGTTTCTCCTCTTTCTTCTTCTCTTTCTTCTTCTTTTTCTTCTCTTTCTTCTTCTTCTTTTTCTTCTCTTTCTTCTTTTCTTCCTTCTTTTCTTTCTTCTTCTTCTTTTTCTTCTTCTTCTCTTTCTTCTTTTCTTCCTTATTTTCTTTCTCCTCTTTCTTCTTCTTCTTCTTCTTCCCTTTCTTCTATTCTTCTTCTTCCCTTTCTTCTATTCTTCTTTTCTTTCTTCTTTTTCTTCTTCTTCTCTTTCTTTTCTTCCTTATTTTCTTTCTCCTCTTTCTTCTTCTTCTTCTTCTTCTTCTTCATCTTCTTTTCTTCCTTATTATCTTTCTCCTCTTTCTTCTTCTTCTTCTCCTTCTCCCCTTCCTCCTCCTCCCCCTCCTTTTTCTTCTCTTTCTTCTTCTTCTTTTTCTTCTTCTCCCCTTCCTCCCTCTTCTCCCCTGTCATTCACATGATGCACCTAGTAATACATTAAGTTTTCCCATTGTGCAGGAGTTTTGTGATAGACAAGAATTTCTTGAGGTGACTCTGTGCATCAACAAGGATCAGCTGAAAAATATATTCAGGAGTACTTCCCATCCTTGGGACGATGGCTAACTTCAATAGACCCTCATCTTAGACTGCTTTTCTGTGTAAACTCTAAAGTCACTATAGCACCATGTGTGGGTGGTGAGAATAGCCCACATAAATATATCTACTCACAGCATGCACTTATATGACAGCATGGAAGAGACAGATGGAATTGGATACTTGACCTTTGTAGTCAAACCAAACCAGAATTACTTTATTGGCCCTCAGTGACTGTTCTCTGTTGAGATATCTCATTATATTCTTTTTGTATACTTCTATTTTCCATGCCTGTTATTTTTTCTATAATTGATTCTTCAAAATCTCCACTTTGCTTGTATTTCTTCCTTTTCTTTTTTTCATCTTCTGTTGTTCTTACTTTTTGCAATGGAAAGGTTGCTTTAGCAGAGCTAAGTTTCTTGTCTGGAATCTTGTCTGTTTTGTCCCATAGAAATCCTAAATGTGCCTTTATTACCTACCATACTGCCTTCATTACTATATTTCTGTTAAAATACAATACCTTTGTTTCAATAATTTCAAAAATAATGAAGAATTTACTTAAGTTTGTCTTTATTTAACTTGTGTTTGAAATGTTGAGTAACTTTTTTCAGCCTCTGTTGTTTTTACGTTTTTGTAATGGAAAGGTTGTTTTGCCAGAGTTAAGTTTCTTGCTCTGAGAATAAGAGACATTGAGCAGTTTGATATACTTGTAAAAAATAGATGGACAAAACAGACATGTGCTATTCAATTCTAGGCAGATGTCTGTGGGTTTCCAGTAGTACTTTGTTCTCTGAATATAAATTTCAGGTTTTATGCCTAGAGTAAAGATCATTCATGACCCATCCTTTTGTCCAATGTCACTTTGTCCAACGTGACTTCATCCACATCTTTTGGGCTGATGTCTTTTTTTCCAATGATTTTTTTGTCCAATTTTAAATAAACTCTTTAGAAAACAAGGTGAACATCAAAATCAAATAATCATTGAGAATTTTATTGATAGGATTTGTTGTTCGACAAAAAAATCATCGGACAAAAAGACGTTGGACCAAAAGTCTTGGACGAAAAGACATTTGACGAAGCGACGTCAGACGGAAAGACATAGCGCCATTAAAGATAAACATTAAACACTGTGTAACACAATTTTTGTCCTTGGGTAGCTGCTATTATTTCCTATTTGCTTACCCCTAGACAGTATGCAAAATGGTTAATATTTCCTTCAAACTTTGCTTTTGTTACATTTATATAAATTCCAAAGAATCACAAGGCTGTGTGACTAGAAGTTTGCTTCCTAACCACATGGTTTCAGGTTCAGTCCCACTGCATGGCACCTTGAGCAAGTGTCTTCTTCTATAGCCTTGGGCCAACCAAATCCTTGTGAGTGAATCTGATAGACAGAAACTGAAAGAAGCCTGTCGTGTGTGTGTGTGTGTGTGTGTGTCTGTGTGCGTCTGTGTGTGTGTGCAAGTGTATGAGTGTGTGTGTGTGCGTATGTGCATGTATCTTTGTATCTGTGTTTGTCCCTCACCACACTGCTTGGCAACCATTGTTGGTGTGATTATGTGCCCATAACTTAGCAATTCAGCAAAAGAGACTGATAGAATAAGTAGCAGCTTATAAAGAAATAAGTATTAGGGTCAATTCATTCAACTAAAAATATTCATCAATGCAGTTCCCACAGCACTGAAACAAATAAAAGATAAAAGATAAACACAATTAACATCTTTTTATTTTAAAAAAATGGGTAAGAATACATTGGACAATGAAGTCCCAGATAAAGAAATAGACAGATTGGTCACCACTAAAATGTCTTTGATCAAAGCTGCTCTGGAGCTAAACAACAACTACTACTACTACTATTACTACTACTACTGCTGCTGCTGCTGCTGCTGCTGCTACTACTACTTGTATTGCTAATGTAGATTGTCTTTCTTATTTCTTTATTGCCCACAAGGGGCTAAACATAGAGGGGACAAACAAAGACAGACAAAGGGATTAAGTCGATTACATCGACCCCAGTGCGTAACTGGTACTTAATTTATCGACCCCGAAAAGATGAAAGGCAAAGTCGACCTTGGCGGAATTTGAACTCAGAACTTAAAGACAGACGAAATACCGCTAAGCATTTCACCCGTCGTGCTAACGTTTCTGCCAGCTCGCCGCCTTATTGTAGATTGTCTTCTTTTTTGATCACCCTTTGCATGCCATCTTGTACCATTCTCTGTCCACCATGTGCCACCCAATGGTTATTGTCAGTCGTCTGAAATCTTGAAACATTCCATCTCTGCAAGTGTTTCATTTCACACAGATCTCCACTACCACACACACGTTTCATTCATCAAACTCCACCAACCAATCAGCACACCAGTCTATCTCTCCTCTCTGCCGCTTTCTTCTCTCACTCTCTACTTTCCTCTCTCTCTTCTCTCCCTCTCTCTCTTTCCATCCACTTTCTTCCTTTTAGATTAACTCCTGTCTTGTCTTCTCTTACTATAAAGCCACAGTCTCTTTTAATCTCACTCACTATTTGCCTTTCTTCCTGTTCACCTTCTCTTCTTTTAACTTGCTCCCTTTCTGTTTCTATTTCTTATCTCCCTTTTTCTATATTTCTCTTCACACAGTCTCTTTCCCTAGCTTTTCACCTCTTCCTTTCCTCCTCTCTTCTCTCCCATATTCTCTTCATTATTTGTGTTATCCTTTCTTTTGCTTTCTGTCTGTCTGTCTCTCTCTCTCTCTCACACACACACACAATCTGTCTCCATCTTTTTACATCTTTCTTTCCTTCTCTATATTTGTATTATCTTCTGTTTCTTTATCTATCTATCTATCTATCTATCTATCTATCTATCTATCTATCTATCATCTATCTATCTAATCTATTTATCTGTCTGTCTGTCAATCTATCTATCATCTATCTATCTATCTATCTATCTATCTATCTTTCTATATATATATACAGCTGTGTCTGCTTCTCTCTCAACCCTCTCTCTCTCTCTCCTCCAGCTTCTCGCCACTATCTTTCCTACTCTCTTTTCTCCCAACTTTTCTTCATTTGTATGTATTATTCTTTCATTCTCTATCTCTCTCTCTCAACTCTCTCTCTCCCTCTCTCTCTCTCTCAACTCTCTCTCTCTCTCAACTCTCTCTCTCTCTCTCCCTTGCCATTCTTTGACCAATAGCTCTTGTAATGTGTGGTTAACTCCATCTTTTGTTTAATTTCCCAAGCAACTGGTTCTCATTTATTTAGTTACCAAAATTGGATTAAAAAAATTTTTTCCACTGTCTTCAAAGAATTTTGTTACCTCAAAATTACACAAAGCTAAAACAGAATTGATTGTCTGGAACTTTAAGTTCTTTGGAGAATTAGTAAATTAGTTTAAATGCCAAAGAAAAGAAAGAAAGAAAGAAAGAAAAAGAAATGAGAAAATGAAAAATATCCAGTCTTAGGCAGATGACAATACTGGAACAATATTGGTGCAGATGCAAAACTTTGGAAAAAATCGTTTAAACACACCTCAAATTCTTACATTGCTCTTTGACTAGAAATAACTATTTGTTGTTGGACAGTGGTCTCAAGTCATTACATGAACACATCATGGTGACTGAAATACTCAGTCTGCATACATACATATATACACGTACATACATGTGTGTGTGTGTATGTATATATGTATGTAAATATGTATGTATATATGTATGTATATATATATATATATATATATATATATATATACACACACACACACACACACACACACACACACACAGATATTTACACACACACACCTTGTATTGTACAGGTGTTTCAGTATGTCAGAATTCTTTCAACAGTAATCTTATTAATTGTGTACACATGCACACATACACAGATATATACATAAATATAGTTATGTATGTGTGTGTGTATATATATATATATATATATATATATATATATAATCTAGTTTGCAAGTACTTGTATGAATTGTATGAACAAAAGAGCAATATTTCATTTTGAATGTCTTTGTTGATGTTCCACTTGATGAATGCCACTTTTGTATGAAACTTGAAGTAATGAAAAAGAATAAACTTTAACAATGTGTGTATTTGTGCATGCACATATGCATTATGTATGTGTATATGTATATATGTATATATTGCAGCACTCTGCAATGCAAGACACTCTTTATGTCAGCTGTCAACTTGAAATCATAAAGACTTTGGATCTTCTCTGAGTTGCGTCAGTTTTTCCAGCTGTACCAAGTACTACTGATGCTACTTGAGAATGTTTAGATTCTTTCTGCACACATTGTAGCATTCTTTTATCCCCTCCCCCTCCCCCCTATTATCCACACAGACACCTCATCAAACAAAAGAACTACTGCAACCATCTATTGGTCATTTCCCTTTACTACTTATCAAAATTTTATTTTCTGCTTTTAGTTATGGGTTTACTCATTGCATTTGTCTACCTTATCTATGATGATACAATCTCTGAACATCTCTCTAGCCTGAAAACGCTGTATTTTTCTTTACAGTCCAACTCCAGACAGATTGTATATCGTGTATTTGATACAAATTCAAAACATCCCATTTTTAATGTGAATACTCTGCTATCATCATATTTCATATGAGTACCTAAAAACCTCCTATTTAAGGAACTTTCTCTTTTCTTACCCTCCTATACTGCCTTTCTAAAGCACCACCAACAAAACAATCAGAAAGTTTTGTTAAGTCATTGCATATCATAATGTCAACAGTTTCATTCTAGTTGGGGTTATCTCAACAAATATTCTATAGAAATTATAGCCAGCACTTAAGTCATTAGTATTTAAATACCGGTTTCATTCTAATCCACTTTTAGCTCCTTGCTATCACTACCACTTACAAGGTTGGATCTCGACTGTCTTTGGCTTATGCTCTTGCATTGCCCTTTATCTCCCAAACCCTTGTGAAAATCATCAGCCACTTTCCTCTTTAAACTGACAAATTTCATTTGCCATATTTCACTCACTCTGCCTTTGAAATTCTTGTTAAAATAACTGAGACTCTACTCCCTTTACAGAAATATATACCTTTTTACCTTTCCTTTCAGTCATCTGCCTTGAAGCAACACCAGTGCTTATTTTCTTAATTGTTACTTATCCTATTAGTCTCTTTTTCTGAACTGCTAATTTACAGGAGTGCAAACAAACCAACACCAGTTATTAAGAAGTTGAGTGACCCAAACATGCACAGACACACACATATAATGTTCTCCTTTCCTTTTCTTCCTACCAAATTCACTCACAGGAAATTAATCAGCCCAGGGCTATAGTAGAAGGCATTTAACCAAGGTGCTATGCAGTGGGACTGAACCTGAAACCACTTGGTTGCAAAAATGTAAGCTTCTTAATCATACAGTCATACATACATCCATAACATATGTAGGTGATTGCACACCTTGATGTGTATTTTTTTATGTTTATATAAGACCTGGTATTATAATTAGTCAGATCCATGCAAGGTAACTTTGTTGATAAATGTGCATAAATTAATGTTTTTCCTTCCTCATCTTTCATTTACATTTTCGTTTACATTACATTTTCATTTTATTTATATTTTTTTTATATTTTTTATTGTGATATAATTCTGCTCTGAAAATATTTTCTTTACTCTTTCACTGTTTTATATACATATTTATACTCTGACTTTTAGGATGATCCTATATATTTATATATATTTATATATATGTGTGTGTGTGTGTGTGTGTGTGTGTGTGTGTGTGTGTGTGTGTGTGTGTGTGTGTACATATACATATATACATACATACATATATATATACATATACACATACATACGCATATATATATA
>NC_068982.1:58205290-58217080 GCF_001194135.2 Octopus bimaculoides | reverse complement strand
GGCATCTTGGGCAAGTGTTTTCTACTATAGCCTCGGGCCGACCAAAGCCTTGTGAGTGGATTTAGTAGATGGAAACTGAAAGAAGCCCGTCGTATATATGTATATATATATATATGTATGTGTGTGTGTTTGTCCCCCCAACATCGCTTGACAACCGATGCTGGTGTGTTTATGTCCCCGTAACTTAGCGGTTCGGCAAAAGAGATCGATAGAATAAGTACTAGGCTTCTAAAGAATAAGTCCTGGGGTCGATTTGCTCGACTAACAGGCGGTGCTCCAGCATGGCCACAGTCAAAAGACTGAAACAAGTAAAAGAGTAAAGAGTATATATATATATATATACTACATATGTGGAAATCTGTGGGTGTGACTGTTTGTGGCGTTGTTATCTAATTCCTCCTACATCGTTTTATCGATTTTCATAAAACTTGACACATGAGTAGAACTCATGTCTGGAAAACTAGTGCCATACTTAGATTGTTGAAAATATCGATAATAGGGCCCTTGGAAGGGATTCTTATATCTACTGCATATAACAAATATATTATTTTTAAACATCCAAGGGAAATAACCCATTTGTTCCTGAAAGGGATCCTTATATATAGCCAAGGGAAATAACCCATTCATGTTTGTAAATTATTTCATATAAATCAAATTGAGTATGTTTATTTCTTACTATTTGAACTATTTGAGTTATGTTCGCAATTTATCCAGTACAATGCTTAAACAAGTAAATAGTATTTTCCTAAACAATAGATCCACTTATTTTAGTTTGTGACTTATTCACAAATATACTAACACTAGCGCCGCTGAGGATGATATTCTCTGCAAATTTTCAAAAGCTTTTTTCAGAGTTCTTAACTTTGAATTGTTATTATCTCATATCTGATTAGCCTGTTATTACATAACATGCTTCACGATTTTAGTATACATACCTTATTAGTATTTCCTCCTAAGTTCTATATACTCTGGGAACGTATTAAAACCCTATTCGGCACTATTTTATTTGAATTCTTACTATTGGGTAATTAATTTCATGTTATTACATAACTGACTTCATAATTTGGGTATTCATAACTTATTGGGAATTCCTAAAAACAAGATCCTGTGTAAGACAGTTTGGTATTCTCAATAGATACACAAAAACCATTTTAAGGGCTACATACTTTCTATTGTTGTTATTGGATTAGGGAAACAATTATGAGAACAAAACCAAGGGATAAGCCCTGCTTTTCCAGGGATTTCAGGGTCATTTAAATAAGTACTAGTTACACGCTGGGGTCGATCTAATCAACTTAATTCCCTCCCTCAAGTTGCCCTTGTAGCAAAAATTTGAAATCATTATATATATATATGTATGTATGTTTGTTTCTTTTATTTTTAGTTGTTTTAGTCATTAGACTGTGGCCATGCTGGGGCACCATCTTGAAGAATTTTAGTTGAACAAATCGACTCCAGTACCAACTTTTTTTCAAGCCTGTTACCTATTTTATCAGACTATTTTGGCAAACTACTAAGTTATGGGGACAGAAACACATCAACACCAATTGTCAAGTAGTGAGTGTGTGGGGAAGGACAAAAAACACAGAAGCAAAGACACACACACATATATACAATAGATTTCTTTCAGTTTCCATTTGCCAAATTCACACATAAGGCTTTGGAGGCGACCCAAGACTATAGTAGAAGACACTTGCCCAATGTAACACACAATGAGACTCAACTTGGAACTATGTGGTTAGGAAGCAAACTTCTTACCATACAGTCATGCCTACACCTGTGTGTGTGTGTGTGTGTGTGTGTGGAAAGAAAAGAAAATAATTTATGAGAAAATGAAATAAGGGAGAGGAGTGTGTTGCATCGCTTTCCAAATAAGACA
Source organism: Octopus bimaculoides (assembly GCF_001194135.2). Lineage (NCBI taxonomy): Eukaryota > Metazoa > Mollusca > Cephalopoda > Octopoda > Octopodidae > Octopus > Octopus bimaculoides. The sequence goes on along the minus strand of NC_068982.1, from coordinate 58,215,201 downwards.
CACCACACTTTTACTATAGCAAAACATGTTTTTCTATAGAAAAGATCCTTTTATTTCTTATTTTTAGATATTGTGGAAAACATGCTCACAATATAGACAGAGAACTTGTGATATTGTTCTTCTTATGACTGATAAAGTGTATTTCCATGAGTCTAGTTGAGTAAATAAGTAAAAGTTTCACTACTGAGGCAAATCAGCCTTCAGTTTCAAGAGGTTGTTCTTCATTGTGAATTTATAAATTCTTGATGCTGTGTGACAAACTTATGTGTGACAGGTCTGTGCACCTTAGAGGTTAAAAATTGAATAACAGGGAATTTGGATAACTAAATATTCATTTTGTGCAACTCATTCTTCAGTGCTCAACAAATGTGGCATTAATATATAACATCTTTAAGGTGGCAAACTGGCAGAATTGTTAGCATACCTGGCAAAATGCTTAGCGACATTTCAGCTGTCATTACATTCTGAGTCAAATTCCACTGAGGTCGACTTTGGCTTTCATCCTTTCAGGGTCAATAAAATAAGTACCAGTTGAGCACTGGCATTGATGTAATCAACTTTCCTCTTACCCTAAACTTGTTGGCCTTATGCCGAAATTTGAAACCAATGTACAGCATTTGTGGTGACAAAAGAGCAGAGCGACCACTCTGCAAAAAGAGCACCCATGGATGTTAATAAAGAAATGTTAACCGACCATATCATACCCCAGCTCAGACATCTCACCTTTTTAACTGTGATTATTTCCTTTTGGCTACCTCAAAGGAGATAGTACCCTGTTAAACACCAAGTGAACTAAGAGTGGAAATTCAGAGAAATTTCTCAAGACATCATGTAATATACAATGCACAAATTCCAGGCAGGTCTACCAGTTGGATTACAAAACAATGGGAAGTTTCAACCTAGAAGTATTTTTAAAATTAATTGTACAGTTATAGATATATCACTTTTAAGTGACAGCTCCTGTACTTCAGACTTGTGATTAAAATGCTGCGGGAAAGAATCACAAAACTTCTTCTTCAAGCCAGGCCAACCAGCATGAGACCTTGGAGTAGACAAAGAACAAAATACTTATCAATATCACAATGTATATCTTTAGTCTGGAAGTGCAGTATTTATCAAGTCATAGTACTCAACAAGTAATTATAAATTAGTTGGGTCTATGGCCAATGTCAGTGTGAAGTGAATGAATAGAAAGAATGAATCACAAATATAACAATATAAATAAATAAATATGCATGTACAACTATAACAGAGACATGCTCACACTTGTATATTTACCTGCAGTTAGCGAAACACATATCCATTCAAGAAATGGGAAAAAAGAATTATTTCTCTCTTTCTATCTATCTATCTATCTCTTTCCCCCCTCTTCCTCTCTCTCCCCCCTCTTCCTCTCTCTCCCCCTCTTCCTCTCTCTCCCCCTCTCTCATATACACACACACATTCTTCCTCTCCTCCTGTCTCTCAATTACCTATTTACTTTGCAACAATAATCTGTTACCTACAAAGTCTTTGCTTGGAAATGATTCTTCTCTCGTACAGTCTGCCAAGAGTGTCTGGATTTTCAATAGATTCAGAGCTGACTTGGCGTTCCATATTCCCATATTATGCTTGTTCTGTTGGATAGAAAACCTGTCACTTCTTGGCACGTTTTTCCTTAGCTGTGTTTTGCCATTGCTAAGAAAAGGAAGACAGCTTGGAATGAGGGGGAGCTGGCACTGGTACTGGGGCTGGCTGTGGTGTTATGGTAATGATGGTACTTCGCAAGGTAGGGGTGGGGTGGTAGTGGTGGTTGTGGTTTCTAGGGTAGTGGTGATGTAGTGGTGGTGGTGATTGTTTTTAGAGTAGAGGTGGTAGTGGTGGTGGTTTTTTTCTAGGGTAGCGGTGATGTAGTGGTGGCGGTGGTTGTTTTTAGAGTGGTAGTGGTGGTGGTAGTTTCTAGGGTAGTGGTGATGTAGTGGTGGTGGTGGTTGTTTATAGAGTAGAGGAGGTAGTGGTGGTGGATTTTTTTATAGGGTAGTGGTGATGTAGTGGTGGCATGGTTGTTTTTAGAGTAAAGGTGGTAGTGGTGGCGGTTGTTTCTAGGGTAGCAGTGATGTAGTGACGGTGGTGGTGGTGATGGTTGCAGTGTTGCGGTGATGATGATGGTTTGTACCATTGTGGTGATGTAGCATAGTGGTGCTGGTATAGTAGTGGGTGGTATATGGGGTAGAAGTAATGGGGTGGTGGTGATTGTTTTTTTAGGGCAGTGGTGACTTTGGGGTGGCACAGTGATGGCTGTGGGGTTATAGTGATGATGGTGGTAGCATGGTGGTAATGATGATGGTTTGCAGGGTGGTGATAGTGGTGGTGGTGGTGGTGGTTGTGATGGTGGTAACATGGTTGTGTTGGTGTGGTAGTGGTGAATAAGATGTTGTGATGATGATATTGGCTTGCAGTGGTGGTGGTGGTGGTGGGGTGGGGTGGCAGTGGTGATAATGATGGGTGTTGGGGTGGTAGTGGTGGGGTTAATAGTTGTAGGGAGTAGGGTGCTGGTATGTTGGGGTTGAAGTAAGATGGTAGTGATGATAATAGCAGCAGTAGTAGTAGTAGTAGTAGTAGTAGTAGTGGGGTTGTGGCAGTGGTGGTGAGAGTAGTCTTGGTGATGGTAGTGGTAGAGTGCTGGTGCTGGTGATGCAGGGCAACAGCAGTGATGGTGGTGAAGAAAGTCGATGGTGATGGTGGTGGTGATGGCAGAGATGTGACAGAAATACTTGAAACAGAGATTATATTAATATTTTCAAAGAAATTTTGTCAATAACAAATGTGATGATTGTTTAAAGTGTTCTGGTATATAGAATATTATGTCTGTCCCTAATAAAGTACATATTTACTCATATATACATGTGTGTGTGTGTGTGTGTGTGTGTGTGTGTGTGTTCATGTGTTTGTACTGTGCATGTGTATATGTCTGTGTGTGTATATATATATATATATATATATCTGTGTGCACATATTTGTCTTCATGTTTGTACACTGTGCATATGTAATCTGTGTGGGTATATCTTTGCATATATATCAATCTGTGTGTGTATATTTATTTCTATTTGTGTGTGTGTAGTTGACTGTGTATGGATTTATGTGTGTGTTCGTGTTTCAGTGATGGAGGCACATGACTTAGTGGTTAGGGTGTCAGCATCATGATCTCAAGATTGTGGTTTCGATTCCTGGACCGGGCTGTGTGTTGTGTTCTTGAGCAAAACATTTTATTTCACATTAACGCTGCGATGGACTGGCGTCCCGTCCAGCTGGAACGCCATTGAAACCGGGAAATCGGGCCCATGAGCCTGGCTAGGCTTTAAAAGGGCACATTTATATATTATATTTGTGTTTCAGTGAATAGACACACACACACACACACACAAATATATATAATTAATAGTGATAAGGGAAACAGATTTTTCACATCCATAATTTTATATACAGACTATCCTCATTTAACGACCGAGTTACGTTCCAACAGCTCCGTTATTAAGCAAATTCGTCGTTAAACAAATATTCATAGGATACGTATTTTTTTATAAGTATAGTGTACTGTACGTACATATAAAAGCAGAATACCGTACTGTATAAAGTATATGCAGTACAGGGCCAAGAATCACTAACATAAATTGTTGAAAAATGAATAAGTAACAGTAAGATTATCACAAGGAAAACCTTAAAAGTTAGGATATGGATACTGTAGCTCAGACATCGTAAGTATGTTTGTGATTCCAGGCCCAGTACATAAGGTGCCTAATAAACTTTTCTCAGGATTATATAGAAAAGGTGAAAAGGTTTAAAGGAAACTCAAACATAATAACTTTGTTTTACTTTAGATAAAGATTACAAAAGCAACTCATTCTTGACATCAAAATGCATGAAAAATCTCGTCAGTGTTGTTTGCTTTGTTATCTTTTTTTTTCGTCATAAATTTCTCGATAACATCTGAAAAGTTCAGTAGTCTGCCTTTCCACCTTGGAAAATCGCTCAAAATTTGGACCCATCGCCTGTAAAATATGTAATGACGGTTCGTAAAGTTCGTTGTAACTCCGAGTGGTCGTTAAATAGGTAGGTCGTTAAATGAGGACAGTTTGTATAACAATTATTTACAGCATCATTAGGGACCTACATGTGTTTCAACTGTGGGAACTAATTGTTAGCTCAGGTATCACTAAATGACCATTGTGGTTAGCCAGCATCTGAAACCAACTTAAGAGGAAACACAGTAACCACCAGGATAGTATATCCTTTGAAACTCATATAATATATATATATAAATGTGTGTGTATGAATGTGTGTGTATACATGTTTTTATAAGTATATATGTCATGTTTGCATTTATGCGTGTGTTTTTATACCTGTGTCTGTTTATGTGTACATATACAGGATAAAGCTTGTACGTGTTTAATATGTGTCTTAATGCATATTCTTAAGTGTATTAGTGTCTAGTTGAATACTTGCATGAATAAGGTAGTAGAATTTTAGTTCAGCAGCTATGCTATCGAATGTACACTTTATATGTATCCTATATTTATGCATATGTGTGCATGTGTGTGTATAAGGAATCTTCGAGAGGTGGGCAGCATTGGAGGAGGTGATCTTTTGTCAGAGGATGAAAGATTATTACATCATTACAACTTGATTATTACAACTTGACAGAGTAATTTGGATGCCAAAAAGGTTAAAGAAGGTTTAATAAGATCTGGAAAGGGTTGACTGAAATATGACAATGCAGGTGTTCAACATATATAGGTTGTTACAAAGAATTTATTGAGTCTCCTCATCATCATAAGGCAAAGTTGAAACAGAGCTAACTGCATGAAATAAACAAAGCACCAAAACCTACAACAACAGTAACAACAATAACAATTAAGGATGTTTACATAATAATTGGCTTGAGTGTGATAAATATTTGACAACAGAATATCATATGATAAACCAAACTTTTAAAAACAGCTTTTTAAAATTAGGTCTGTTTATTTGTTTGTAATGGTTTAATGTTTTTATAATATATTTTCTAAAATTTATTTCTTATTCATTTTATTTTCTACAGTTATTTCTTTATTGGCTAAGACTTTTAATTTTTTTATTTTTTTATATGAAACAAAGTGTTCCATAAAGATTATCATTCTTAATCTTCCCTATATTTATGCAAACAGACACGGAACAACAAAAGCCTTAACTTTTCTTTTAATACATTTTTATCTCTTTTCATCTCACCAATTGATTTCTGCAGATACCGTGAACTCAACTGTTGTTGGTGTTGATGAACGATTTAGAGATGAATTTTGATGTTTGGTGATGAACATGATAACAACATGGTTTAATGATGAATATAAAATAAATATTACTTTAGATACTAATACTTCAGTGCTGGAAGAGAATAGAAGACTAATAACAGCTACTCCAAACTGAGTACAGTAATAAAATTGATTTCTTTAGATCAGGCCACTAGGTCAGTATTTGTCAGAGAGTAATATTATGGATTGAATTGACTCTCATTATATTACAGGTACAGTTTGATTGATCTTGAGAGGGAGGTAATTATTTTATCAATCTTAGAGTGATGAAATGCAAAACTGACTCCACTAGAATTTGAACTATAAATTATCTAAACCAATTCATTCCTTCCACCTTTAATTTCAGAACAGTTATGATCATTCTTTCTTATTTTGTTACAAGGCCAGCAATTATAGGGAGAGGAGATAGTGGATTAAATCAACCTCAGGAGGATGAAGGCAAAGTTTACTACAGCCTGATCTGAACCCACAATATAAACAACTAAACCAAAAATCTCATAGCATTTAGTCTAACACTTTAATGATTTTGCCACTCCACTACCCCAATCTATAACACTGTATAACACAATTTCTCCTTGGGTAGCAACTGTTATTTCTTATTTGCTTAAAAATGACAAATATTTCCTTCAAACTTTGCTTGTAGGACAACATATACCTTGTAGGCTTCACACATTTTAGCAGATGTTGCCAGAGTACTTTTTCACTCTTGTCTTGATAAATTTGCCACAGACAGCAAAATGCGTCTGCTGGATGCTTACAACCTCTTGATGCCATCTGTGATGAATGTAGCTCTCAACAATGACTTGTCTCCACTTGGACAGCTAGAAGTAAACTCAACCATTGAGCTTACAATCCCAGTATTTATACTGCCATCTATGTTGCCAGAACATTCTAGAAATTCTTGAAACTTTTAAAGACTTGACAAAAGTTCTCAAAACCTCTAGAAAGTTCTAGAAAATTCTGTTTCAGCAATTCAGTGCTGAATCTGTCTGAAATGTAATGGAAAGTAGGTCAGTTTCAAAACCTGGATGTCCAGGTCACAAAAGTAAAGTTTGAAGGGAATAGTAGTCATTTCCTTTGATTTCTAGAGATACAAAAAAAAAACACTTCCTGATCAAAGACAAAAAATAAATTAAATTTTGTTACACAGTGTAATTAGTGTTTATAATGTAGGCACAAGGTTAGCAGTTTTTGAGGTGAAGGATTAGTCAATTACATCAACCCAATGTATGACCGGTAACTTTTTTTATCAACCATAGAAAGATGAAAGGTATAGTTGGCTTCAGCAGTATTTGAACTCAGAATGTAAAGAGCTGCGACAAATGCCATGTGTTATTTTGTCTAATACTCTAATGATTATTTTGCCAACCTACTTATATATTGTTAAATAAAATAACTCCAGGACTTGACTTGTATTTTTTTTTTATCAACTCTGGTAGGACAGAAAGCAAAGTCAACCCTGCATATATCTGAACTCAGAATATAAAAGACTTATAACTATATACTACAAAGCATTTTGCCTGACAGTTCTATAAAATCAACCAACCCATGAAGAATGAAAATTATTGTTCTTGGTTCAAAAACTGACCAGTTGGGGTAGATACATTACTTGACGCCTTGTAAAATATATCTTTTATCTTTTACTTGTTTTGGGTATTAGACTGCAGCCAGGCTGATACACTGCTTTGAAGAATTTTTAGTTGAATGAATCAAACCCAATACATTTTTGTAACCTGGTATTTATTCTATCAGCCTTTTTTGCTAAACCACTAAGTTACAGGGACATAAATACACCAACACTTGTTGTCAAGCAGTGGTGGGGACAAACATAGACACAAAAACACACACATATATAAACATAAGATGGATTTATTTCAGTTTCCATCTATCAACTCCACTCACAAAGCTTTGGTTGGCCTGAGGTTATAGTAGAAGACACTTGTCAAGGTGTCACCCAGTGGAACTGAACCTAGAACCATGCAGTTGGGAAGCAAACTTTTTACCACACAGCAATACCTACACCTTCAGGTATTGTAGGTACTTAGTTTTATTGAGCTTGAAAGTTGAAGGGTAAAATAACGAATCAGACTTAAGTGTCATTTGAACTCTGGACCATGAGACACAAAACTAAATAAAAACTATTTGTATTGGAAAATGCTTAGTGAAAAAAATAAAGCTCTTTGGTTGGAATATTTTATTTCTCAGTAAAATTCTATGTATGTACATATGTATACATTTGTCAGTGTGTATCTCTGTGTTTCCTTGTCTGTTGGAGTTGATGGGCTTGTGACTGTGTAGAAATTTATGTGTGTTTCATAGAAATATACATATATATATGAGTCTGTAAGTATGTGTGTGTATTTGTCTTGTTTGTATATAAATGACTATGTGAACTTGAGTGTGTGTAAATGTGTGTTTTTCTTTGTATGTGTATGAATGTGTAAAGGAATTTTTGCATGTATGTAACCATGTGTCTCCATAAGTACTTGTTACTCTGCCTAAATGGTATGGGATGGTTGTAAACAACAAAAATTTTGTACATGCATCTCAACATGTATGTGCATTTATACATGAATGAATCTTATATGTTTTTATGTGTGTGTGCATGTATGTGCATGTTTATGCATAGATGTATGTGGGTGTATGTAAATGTGCTCATATCTGGTTAAGTGAAATTATTGGGTCAGAAATCACAGAGCCAGCTCTAACTCCCAAGCACCCTACTTCTCCACTGTGTACCCATCATTCGACTGACCCCAGTGGAGTGTATACCCCTTTCCCTATATAAGTGACCATCAGTCAGTGTTTATCCTTGATTTTGCTAGATTTGATTATGCATGAATATAAACAGAAGATAGCATTAGCAAAGCTGTTTCATTGAAACAAAACAAGATAAGCATTAATTATAATCTAAATTGGCTGGCAGCAGCAGCAACAGCAACAACAACAACAACAACAACAAAACATGAACAGCAACAATACTAATGATGATGGTGACCATGACAGTAAAACAATCTCAACAACAACAACCACAACAACATTCACATTTGTAACAACAATCAAACCACAACAATAGCTACAGCAACAACAACAATGTAAACAACCGAATAACACCAACAGCAACAACAAAAATAAAACAATAATTACAACAGCAACTATCACTGCAATAACAATAACAAACAACCCACTCACCCTTGCCACCATCAAAAAAGTTAATAATAATAATAATAATAATAATAATAATAATAATAATAATAAGGATGATGATGATGATAACTTTTTGAATATAATATCTCAATGTCTTAAAATCTCGATTTATTTATTTATTTATTCATTTTTAAATTTTTAATTATTTCATAATTTTTTTATGATTTTATATTTACAATTTTATAATTTTTATAATTTTTATCTGTCACTATTTATAATTTTATAAATTTCATAATTTATTTAGCTTTTAATAATCTTTTGAATTAATTTTTTTTTATAGTTTTATAACATTTTTTATAAAGTCTGTTTTTATCTTTTTTTATTTTTTGATAATTTTCTCTCTTTTTTCTTGATTTTTAAAAAATTTTATTCCTATATATATATTTTTTTTTTTAACTTCTTTATGAAACTTTGATCTACTTGCTCCTCCTTGCTACTATTTATTTCTTTCTTTTATTTATTTCTTTATTCATTTATTTCTTTATTTGTTTATTATTTATTATTTATCTATGTTGCTGTTGTTTGTCCTATGCTAAATGACGATGTTGGTATTGTAATATCTGCTTTGTAGTTATTTTGTTAAAGTTGATAGAACCAGAAGTGGTGGCGGTGACAGCGTCAACGGTGGTGATTGTAGCGGTGATGGTAGTGTGGTGGTGGTGGTGGCGGCGCTGCTGCTGCTGGTGGTTGTGGCACCAGCAGTGGTGGCAGTTATGCTTGTATTAGTTATTAATGTGGGTATTGGAAGGTGTGAGGTCGGGCCAGGATTGAAGTTTCGCCTCCACTCACTTCTTCCAACTTCTCTTCCACAACATCAGGGCCCGGGAATGGTTGTGGGAGGAAGGTTACATGTGGGTGGGTGTGTGTGTGTGTGGTGCTATAAAGATGGTAGTGAGATTGTGGATAAGACTGATCCATTTTATTAATCTATATATATATATATAAATTTTTTTTTTTAAATATTTGCACCGAAACAAAAAATATGCTAACAAAATAAAAAAAAAAGACTTTAAAAAAATTAGGTATCAAAAATAAAACACAAAAACACAAACACAGTCAACAGCAATAGTGGTGGCGAAGAGCAACAACAATTACAGTTGATTCTTGTAATTATTGCCAATATTTAACTCGTTTTTACATCAGTATCTCTTGTTAATGAGTGTGAAAATAAATATCATCACACAAGTTTGATTTGGTCTTTTGATTTAATTATTGCAGTCATAGTGAAAGGATTCAACCTCTATTGGTAATCTCTCTATTGATCTATCTAAATGTATGTATGTATGTATGTATGTGTGTGTGTGTATGTATGTATGTATGTGTGTGTGTGTATGTATGTGTGTACATGTGTGTATGTATTTATGTATGTATGTATTGATAGAT
>NC_068982.1:58201622-58204996 GCF_001194135.2 Octopus bimaculoides | reverse complement strand
TCTCTCTATTGATCTATCTAAATGTATGTATGTATGTATGTATGTGTGTGTGCGTATGTATGTATGTATGTATGTGTGTGTGTGTGTGTATGTATGTGTGTACATGTGTGTATGTATTTATGTATGTATGTATTGATAGATAGATAGATAGACAGACCGACAGACAGATAGATAAATAGATAGATAGATAGATAGGCGAGCTGGCAGAAACGTTAGTGCGCTGGACGAAATGCCTAGCGGTATTTCGTCTGTCGTTACATTCTGAGTTCAAATTCTGCCAAGGTCGACTTTGCCTTTCATCCTTTCAGGGTCGATAAATTAAGTACCAGTTAGGCACTGGGGTCAATGTAATCGACTTAATCCCTTTGTCTGTCCTTGTTTGTCCCCTCTATGTTTAGCCCCTTGTGGGCAATAAATAAGATAGATACATACATACATACATACATACATATAAGGTGCAAGCATGATTATGTGGTTGAGAAGTTTGCTTCCCAACTATGTGGTTTTGGGTTCAATCTCACTCTGTGGTACTTTGAAGGAGTGTGTTCTCCAATAGTCCTGGACCAACCAAAGCCTTGTCAGTTGATTTGGTAGACAGAAATCAAAAGAAGCCCACCATATATATATATATATATATATATATATATATATATATATATATGTAACAGTTATATAACAGCTATATAACAGTCTGACTTAGTTCCTTGCAACTTAAAGTGTTGTGGGCTCATAAAACAAACCTAGCTCTTCAGGCTTAGATAACTGAATGAATACATAGTGGGAAATTAAGATTTACATCTGTATAAATATTTAGTTCTCACATACATTTCACCAGTGCAGTTTAATTGGATGATCCAAGTGCACTTAAATGCCCAACTGCAGAGGATTGTAAAGAGAACACTTTATTGCATCCTATTATAGAGATCAGTTGCACAAAACATGCACGTTTATGTGTGTGTTTATGCCTCTTTCTCTTGACATCATATAGTAGTTGTAAATGAACATCACCATTATACTAGTGGAATAAGTCATTTCTAGTCTTCCATAAAAATATGTCTAGCCATGGAGAAATATTACCTGGTTTGAAAACAGGTAAAAGTTGCTAACAGGAAATGCATTCAGCTGCAGAAAATAAACTTCAATGAACTCCATTGAACCCATGCAAGTATGGAAAAGTGAACACCAAAGCAATGATGATGATAATGATGTATATTATTTTATGTATGTGTCTACCAATACAGAGGGCTAACACTCTGGAGAGAAGTAACTGAACATAGAGTGCTGTTTGTCAGGGGGACAGTATGGGTGACAAGAGGAGGAGCAGTGAGTGAGCCATGAGTGCATAAGTAAAAATGGCACTATGATGAACAGAGGCCACTTTAGTAGTGGTAGAAAAATGAGAAAGTACTCAACATATTTGTGTGCCCCAAGTTGGAATGTATTTGTGAGTGACTTCTTTATTTGAAAAGAGGAGTTTTTCATGAAATGTTATAGGATTGTTAAGCAACCTATGTAAAGTAATGTTTCCATTCAAAATGTTTTACAAATATTTACATAACATTTATGATGTTACTTACAGCTGTTAATATTTCCTCCAAACTTTGCTTTTGTTACATGTATTCAAATCACAAAGATTCCCTCTCAACACATGGCTATGATGCTCCCCAACTACTCCTGCTCATGATCAGAGACACACATGTTGTTAGCCACTAAAGGACATGTTCGAGTGGTTAAAGTCAAGGAACTGACAAGCAAATCTGGGGTATTGAGCAAATATTTGTTATAATGCTATTTCTGCTTCAGCAACTCAGCGCTGAATCTGTTTTAAATGTTATGGAAAATAGGTCAGTTTCAAAACATTGATGTCCAGTTCATAAAAGCAAAGTCTGGAGAGAAAAGTAGTCATTTCCTTTGATTTCTAGATAGAAACAAATAGGAAATAACACTTACTGATCAAAATCAAATGCAAAAAAATGAATGTTTTGTTACACAGTGTAATTTATCAGTCACTTAGTATTAGCAGGAATGGTTATTTTACTTATGTCCAACAAGGTGTTCCACTATGGTTTGGTGCATGCTACTATAAGTAACATCACAAATAATGTGTATATGAAATAAATATTTGCAAAATATTTTGAGCAATGTAGGTGAGGACTTATTCAAAATATGTGAGGTAATATAAATGAATGGAAATATTATCTTACATAGGTTGCTTAATAATCCTAATATATTTTGGGAAAAATTCCCCTTTTCAAATAGAAGTTGCTCACAAATACATTTTTTCATACTTTGTAGGGGTAACCAAATAGGAAATAACAGTTGCTACCCAAGAACAAAAATCGTGTTACACAGTGTTATCTGACTGAAGTAAAATAATACAATGAAGAATAATAGAAACAACATGATCCACACCAACTATGCACAGGCACACACAAAATAAACAGCAGTAATAAAATATATTATCATCCACTCCATGACCATTGTTTTTCATTATATTTTCTCTCTCACCCATTGTCCATCACTGACCAACCATCACTCTCCCCATACACCCTTGAATTTCTGCTCCCCCTTCACAATTCATCATCACTATTTCATCTCAGTATCCAGGTCCATCCTGGTTATTTCTATCCACTTGTTTAAAATGTGAACAATCATGTAACTTCTTAACAGCAAGAAAGCCTGTAATGTTCTGGATCTTTTTTTTTTTATACTTTGACCTTTCATTGAAGGTGATGATGATTAGAATAACATACATATATGAATACGTGCGTGTATGTGTGACTGTGTCTATATATATACATATATATATATGTGTGTGTGTATATATATATATATATTAGAAAAAATAATAAGGTACTCAGATATTTCGATGGTTGTATATTTACAGATTTTTATTAATATGCCACATGTTTTTATAAATTAGCGCTTGCATCTATTCTAGTAGATTCTCCAGAAATCTACATAAAGATATTACTTTGTATCCATATGATTTGAAGGCCATCTCTTCAATACACATTTATATCATCATCATCATCATCAACAATATTTACTGTCCATTTTCTGTGCTGGCATGGGTTGGATGGCTTGACAGGAACTGGCAAGGACAGGTGCGGCACCTGGTTCCATAGTCTGTTTCAGCTTGATTTTGACAGCTGGATGCCCTTCCTAACACTAGCCACTTTACAGAGTGTACTGGGTGCTTTTTATGTGGCAGCATCACCATTGTTTTTATGTGGCACTGACACCAGTGCTTTTTACATGGCACTTTGGTTTAAGGATCTCTATTCTGTTGTGGTGGTTGGGTCTTCTCAAGTATAGCAATGTGCCACAGTCTCAGTTATTATACATATATATATATATATATATATATATAT
>NC_068982.1:58194626-58197271 GCF_001194135.2 Octopus bimaculoides | reverse complement strand
TATATATATATATATATATATATATATATATAATTATACAGTGGTGGACTGGTCAGGTTGCCAGCTTGCTTGATGGCAAGTGAGCCCCTACACCATTAGAATCCATATATGGAGGCCGATGTTAGTATCTAAGGGGCTCATCCCCACAAGTTTGAGAATTTTTCATTCACTCCTGGAAGAATGCATTAATTATTTCAGCCTGGCTGTGTTTGTAGACAGTTGAAAAGAATAATTTTAACATTGTAGTTGTGGGTTTGCCCCCTTGTAATTGCAGGTAACCCTTTTGTAGTTGCGGGTGGGACCTCATACTCTCCTGGTAACAAATACTTTTAGACCCAGTCTTGCCAGTGTATGTGTGTGTGTATATATATATATATATATATATATATATATATATATATATATATATAGCTAGTTTCAAAATCTCTAAACAAGATATAAGTAGTAACAATACTAGACAATAACGTTTTTTTTTTTTTGTCACTATAATATGGGTGATACACAAGCAATGGTCTTAACTTAAAATCTCTTGCACAATTAACTCCCAACATAATGGTCACACGTTCTTTTGAGACCTTGTAGCGTGGAATAGCTTTCTCCTTGGAAATGAATGAACAGTCTGGCAATTTTTTCCAATACAATTCAGTTTCGTTTATGTTAAAAATCTGTTCAGGAAGAAAGACGTTTTCTTCGCTGATTTTCTTTAATGCATTAGGAAATTCCACTACTGCTTGTTCGTCAGCTGATGCACTTTCACCTTGCTTCTTAATGGAGTGATGACTTCTTTGCTCTTTAAATCTCATGAACCATCCTTGACTTGCTTTGAACTCTACATCTTTCTCATCTGGATATTTTTACTTCAGGTCCTCAAAGATAACACTTTCTCTTGAATGATTTCTTGACAATTAATAGCATGCTGACAATTCAACCTAACAATCCTAAGAGAAAGAAGACTTTCCATTTCTTCCAAGATTTTGCCTCTTTTATTATTGATGACAGTGTTCGTCCCTGGGGCTTCAGATTTGATATGTACTAAAATCTTATCCTTATTATGTACAATCGTCGATACAGTTGTCCGACTCATCCCAAAAGATCGTGCAGTTGCTACCACTTTTTCACACCTTTTTCATGGCGTTTTATCATAGCCAGTTTATCTTCCAGCGTTTTAGTATGATGTTTAGCACTTTCACTATGAATTTTCTTAGAAGCCATGGGGGCAAAAAATAAAGTCACAAATGAATGAGAATGAGAAAGTAGCCAATAAACAGATGTAAACAAATCTGAATTCAAAACAATCACAGGAATCACAAGTAATAACAATGCTTAACAGTAGATATTGGAACTACAGTGCAAAATCAACTCCGAAAGACTGATAAATAAGACAATACAGCTGATATCATGATTTTGTTCACTAAGCTACACTACTTTATGGTGTGTATCTTAACATTTACTGTACGTATTTTACTATGATTTTATATGCTTTTATTCTTATTTATTGTACAGTAACATGATTTTATGTGCTTTTAAGTTTTCTAGTGATTTTACGATTCCAATATTTGTGGTGGACAGGCGTAAAGTCGAGTAAAATGACTTGACTTGATTTTTATTTTTCCATATATTACTTTTGAAAACCAACGTATAATCGAGAATGACTTAAATTGAAATGACTTAAGTCGAGTTATGCTTGTAGGTTTGAAAGAAATGAAGCTAGTATGATCTACTGGATGTGTAATGTCAGTGTGCACACATGACAGAGTGTAAGCACCCGGAGAGAAATGTTGGACATAAGAAGTATCAGATGTGGTGTGCAAGAGAGACGACTGCGCTGGTATGGTCATGTGCTGTATATGGATGAGGAGAGCTGTGTGAAAAAGTGTCACTCCCTAAATATGGAAGGAACCCGTGGAAGTGGGAGACCCAGGAAGACCTGGGATGAGGTGGTGAAGCATGACCTTCGAATGTTGGCTCTCATAGAGGCAATGACAAAAGACCGAGACCTCTGGAGATATGCTGTGATTGAGAAGACCCGGCAAGTAAAGTGAGATCACAGCCATAGCCTATACCAGTTTTGCATAACCAACCCATTTAAAAAGTACATTTGAATCGTCGGGTGACACACTGTGCTTGAGAAGACCTACTGGGTCAAGTAAAATCAAAATCAAAATCAAAAATCAAATCATAATCAAATGGAAATTATAGTTGTGGCCGATGCCAGTGCCGCCTGACTGGCTCTCGTGCTGGTGGCATGCAATAAGCACCATTCATGCATGGGTCGTTGCCAGTGCCACCTGACTGGCTCCCCATGTTCGTGGCATGTAAGAAGCACCATCCAAATGTGGTTGATGCCTGCCCCCTTCCTCCGACTGACTCCTGTGCTGGTAGCACATAAAAAGCACCATCTGAACGTGATCAATGCCTGATAGAATTATAAATATGTGTAAGGAGATAAGCTGGCAGAATCTTTAGCTTCCTGGCCAAAATACTTAAGGGCATTTCACCCATCTTTACATTCTGGGTTCAAATTCTACTAAGGTTGACATCGCCTTCCATACTTTTGGATTCAATAAAATAAATACCACTCAATTACTGGGGGGGGGGGCGCAATGTAATTGACTTTCCCCTCACTCAAAAACTGACAGCCCCAT
>NC_068982.1:58189132-58193594 GCF_001194135.2 Octopus bimaculoides | reverse complement strand
CATATATATTCGTACACACACACACACACACGTACACATACATACATATCTGTATGTATGTGTATGCATAAGTGTTGGTGTGAGAATATGTGAGTTTATGTGTGTGGAGAATGAGAGGGAGACTGACGAGGAGTGAGCAAATGAAATATTTAAGATATTATTAAAAGAATGAAGGAAAAAAAATAGAATCAAAAATATATAACAACAAATATTCTGTTTTAAATCTCCATAATTTCTTCTTGGAATAATTTCAAAAACAAAATAAAAGAAAAATAAAACAGCAAAAGACAACACAGAATAAGTAAAACAAAATATAATGAAAATTATACAATTCAATAGGTACATTTTTTTTTATCTTCAAATAGCCTGTAATGAACTGTCCAGAACATTCCAAACAACAAATGAGTTTTCTTGTTCTTTAACTTAAGTAATCTCAATATGTTTCAGAACAATTCTTTACTGTATAGTAAGTCACACAGCATTATTTCACAATCATGCAGTTAGTACAAATCTTCTTCTACTTTAGTAGACTATTATAAAAGTTTATGTATAATTACATAGATATGCTATTATGTATCATACACGCCATGATTTTAGAACTTATATAGTCATAAAAAAACATGTCACATCTAATATGCAGTACTGCACAAATAATTTCAAGAATGGATAATTTTGTGTAAGCTGATATATAATTATAGGTATAGGTAAGAAGTTTGCATCCCAACCACATGATTCCAGGCTCGGTCCCATTGTGTGGTGCCTTGAGCAAATGCTTTCTATAGCCTCCGGCTGATCAAAGCCTTGAGAGTGGATTTAGTAGATGGAAACTGAAAGAAGTCCATGGTATATATATATATATATATATATATATATATATACATATATATATATATAATTTTATAAATATAATTATAAAATTATAATACAGGTAATTAAACTGTAATGCCACATGCTAGAAGAAGACGTCAAATGGCTGGCTCTAAAACTAGTTTTTATTTATGACATAGACACAGGCTGAAAGCAAGGGAATGAACAAAAATGGTTTTTTGAAAAAAGTTTAGCCTTAGATTGATTTCTGGTTTAGTGATGTAATACCACTTTACCATCCTCAGTATGACATAACCAAAAGTACATAATGGTTCAGCAATAGAGACCGATAGAATAAGTACTAGGCTTCCAAAGAATAAGTCCTGGGGTTGATTTGCTCGACTAAAGGCAGTGCTCCAGCATGGTCGCAGTCAAATGACTGAAACAAGTAAAAGAGTAACATAAAATTTTGACGGAAGGTTTTAATTTAGAATCACTTTTAAAAAGGAAGTTTACATCATAAAACAGGGGCAGTCTTAGATGGATTGGCATCAAAGAAACAAATATCATGGGTTTTGATGGGAAATTATTTGAAGCAAGATTTATAACTAGATGCTCTTCCTGTCACTGACCCTTAATGGTTTTCAAGTGAGGTATAATTTATTATTATTTATTAGAGGTCATCAGAAGTGCAGAACAGGTAGTCATAATGTCAATAAGAGATATCAATATCACCGCTGTTATGCTCAAGTAAAAAGCACCATTTGAGCGTGATCTTTACCAGCCTCACCTTACTGGCACTTGTGCCGGTAGCACGTGAAAAAACATTCAAGCGAGGTAATTGCCAGTGCCGCTGGACTGGCACGTAAAAAACACCACTTGAGCATGGACATTGCCAGTAGCGCCTGACTGACCTTTATGCTGGTGGCATGTAAAAGCACCCACTACACTGTTGGAGTGGTTGGCATTAGGAAGGGCATCCAGCAGTAGAAACTCTGCCAGATCAGATTGGATCCTGGTGCAGCCATCTGGTTTGCCAGTCCTCAGTCAAATCGTCCAACCCATGCTAGCATGGAAAGTGGACGTTAAATGATGATGATGATGATGATTATATATATATATATTGCATACACCTGTGCCATGTAAATGTATCTATGTATTGTTTCAAAGTATGTGTATGCATGATTCTGTGTCTGTTTTTTTGTCCCCCACTATCGCTCAACAACTGGTACCAGTGTGTTTATGTCCCGTAACTTAGTGGTTCAGCAACAGAGAATGATCGAATAAGTACCAGGCTTAAATAAAAACATAATATGTACATTCAACTTAAAAAAAAAAATTCTCCCAGACAGTGCCCCAGCATGGTCTCAGTTTAATGACTGAAACAAGAAAAAGATAAAAGAAAAAGAGTCAAGAAATCATTAGTTGACGCATTTTTACTGCAGAATAAATTGTTTACATAACATTTAAGGAATATACAAGCAGAATTTTAGTATTATATAGCTGATCAGTTCTCTGTGTTTTCATCTTGAATCAACCATGACATAAGCTATGACAATTGATAAATTGTAGGCCAACCAGTATCATGAGATCAAGCTTGTTTTGTTATTATTGACATTCCTTACTTCAAATATTTCCAGTGAGCTGATTGAAGTTAAGAAAGATTTGATTGAAATTACAATGATAGGCACTATGGCTTTTGGAAAGCTGTCATTGGTTAACAATTGTTAACAATTGATACTTTGTTTGGCTAACTTTAGTAACAAGGAATTGTCGTTTAGTGCTGACTGAACAAAAGCTTTGAGTGGATAATCTTCCCATCCTTCCACCCGTCTGTCCACTTCCACACCAATCCAACCATCAATGCATGCTTAGATATATAAATTTACACATACAGAAAGACATGTTTGTACATATTCTTTGTACATATACATGCACAGACACAAACTCACTGTAGATAAAGTGGATGCTTAGATTTACTACATAATGCATACTTACGTAATACATATATACATGTATTTATAATGTATAGTGTTAGATAAATATGTAACACACTCATATACTCACACACATTATGTATATATATCAAGATCATCATTTAACAACCATGATCCATGTGCTATTTTATCTAAGCCTGGTACTTATTCTATCAGTACTTTTGCTGAACTGCTAAGTTACATGGAGATAAACACACCAACACCAGTTGTCAAGCAGTGGTGGAGGACAAACACAGGCTCAAAGACATGCACATGAACATGCACACACACCTATACATATGATGAGCTTCTTTCAGTTTCCATCTATCTACCTAAGGCTATAGTAGAAGACACAAGCCCAAGGTCCCACTCAGTGGGACTGAACCCAAAACCATGTGGTCGAGAAGGAAGCTTCTTACCACACAACCATGCCTGTCGTAATTAGCCAGAAAAGTTAATAAAAAGAAGAAAATAAGTATCTATGAAAGGAGTGTGTGGGTTTCCAATTTTGGCTGAGAACACAGGTGCTGGTATGACTGTGTGGTAAGAGGTTTAATTCCTAGCCACTTGATTTCAGGTTCAGTCCTCCTACATGGCACCTCAGGCAAGTAGTGTCTTCTGCTATAGCCCTGGGCCAACTAAAGCCTTGTCAGTGAATTTGTTAATGGGAAATTGAAAGAAGCCTCTCATATATACATACAGACATGCATACATACATACATACATACATAAACACACACACACATGTATTTATGTAAGTATGTATCTATGTATGTATGTATGTATGAATGTCTTTGTGCTTGTGTCTGTCTCCTCATTGTGTGACAATAACTGTTGGTTTATTTACATCCACAACATTGTGCTTCAGCAAAAGTGACCAATAGAATACGTAATAGACTTCAAAAAAAAAAAGTACTGGAAGAAATTTCTTTGACTAAAACACTTTAAGGTGGTGCCCCAGCATGGCCACAGTCTAATGACTGAAACAAGTAAAAGATAAACATAAAAGAAGATATGTACATGTGGAGCCGTTTATATGTCTCCTTGTGTTTCTGTATTGAATATCCACAACATTTTTCTCTGTCACTCTTAATCTTCTCTTTGTTAGACACTTATCGCCCTTTGGTCTAGCTTTCCTAGCCTATCGCTCTGTTTTTATAGCCAAATTTATCTCTTTTTTACCTTGGTGCCATTAGCAGACATCTTTTAATTACTAACTCCACTTGAGCAACTCCACTCTTCTCTCTCCATCTCATCATTCCCTGTTATGTTTTTCACTTTAAACCCCACCAACCCTTCTTATCCTTCTTCTTCATATATCCTACATATATTAATCAACACTGTTCTCTGCTAATCTATTCGTTTGATAAAGATAATCTGATTTCACATCACAAATCTCTCAAAATCCATTCTGCTCCATACACCTACAAAAGTAATGGAGCCTGTTACATAATTTATATGGTTATAAGCAGTAGTCTTTGTTTATCTGAAACAGCTGTAATGATAACGCATGATTAATTGATTTATTTGTATACACAACTTTCCATGTGACTGTATTCCTTACATATACTTTTGCTGTATTAGCCATTTCTGCCTCCATACCTGCTTGATAAAATTCATTCTTATAGCCAAAGCCAACTTCCTAAAACAGTTTTCGGTGCTGTGGATGAAGGAGTCGA
>NC_068982.1:58188286-58189101 GCF_001194135.2 Octopus bimaculoides | reverse complement strand
TATATATATATATATAATAATAATAATAATAATAATAATGATAATAATAATAATAGGAATAAAAATCCAAATTTACAGGTAAAAACTCAATCAAATTCAATTTATCAAAAATTTAAATTAAATTAAGTTTCACGGTATAAAATATATAAATGTATAGTTTTAGAGAACCAAAGTTCATGAACTCATCCATGAAAATCCAGAGTCACATCTAGAAAAATTAATAAGTAAATGCACAATAAATAAATATAATATAATACAAAGTAAAAATCATAAGATAAAGATAATAAAACAACTAGACGTGTTTCATAACCAAGTTTTCAAATAGAAAATAAAATATATTCAAATTGATTAAATCGATTAAATTGGTTATGAAACACATGTAGTCGTTTTATTATCTTTATCTTATGATTTTTACTTTGTATTATATCATACTTATTTAAGTTATAAGTGCACCTAAAGACTTACGCTCATGGATCTACATGGGATTGCACTTAAGGACTCATGCACTTGTTTCTATAACTTCGGAAAGTTGAACTATGAACTTTTATGCTTCTTTTTTCTTCTTTCTTTCCATCTCCCTCCTCTTTTACTCCCTTTCTCTATGTCGTCATCTCATTAATATATGTTATTCTCATTTTCCATATTTTTTCCCTCTGATGACAGTATATCTCATACTTGGGGATATCCCAGAAACAGCTGTAAGACTTTGAATTTTTCCAATAATAATATTGTATATGACTTGAGATGTTTGCCTTGCCTTAATGTTTGTTGTCCTCTTTAACAATTATATTATATATATATATGAATATATGTGT
>NC_068982.1:58185958-58187550 GCF_001194135.2 Octopus bimaculoides | reverse complement strand
ATATATATATATCATTGTGGTTAACCATCCAATGCAGAAGGTTCATAGATGGAAAATCAGAAAATGCCATTGACAAGGAGTTAGCAATTGTCTGTGAAGGTGGAGCAATCACCATTTTGTGAGTGTGTATGTGTGCGCACGTGCACACTATCACACACACATACACACACACACATACACACACTCATATATATATATATATTCCTGCATTATCATTCCTACACTGCCATTTTCAGTTTTTTCTTCTCCCTCCTCTTTCTCTTCCTCCTTCTTCCACCTTTCTTCTTCTTATTCCTATTCTTCTTCTTTGTTCAATTCTCCTCCTCCTCCTCTTCTTTCATGTTCTTCTTCATCACTTCTTCCTCCTTCTCCTCCTACAAATTAACTTCGGTAAACAAGTACACTGTAGAGTAGTGACGATTCCTTAGTCATATGGAATACAAGACAGCCTTGCAAGTGACGCCGTGACAATAAATTACACCTAGTAAACCCTATAAAATAGTTGATATCACGAAGGGCACCCAACCATTGACCACCATGCTAAAATTGGAACGATCAAGAGATGATCAGCTGACCAATGTATGAAGCCACTAACTTTGAATGACATCTGACTCAAGCTATGTTGACCCTTATAACTCATGCGAAAATGAAATTGAACATTAAATGATGACGATGATGACATGTATGTACGTGTGTATGTGTGTGGGTGTTTGTGTGTTTGTAAGTATGTGCATAGAAGTCCAAAGTATTTTTATACATATCATTGTATCTATTGTCACTGTTTTGTAAATATATCAAGGAATAATATATTTATATATAAAAGATACATTAAAATTCTGTGTATATATATGTGAGTGTGTCCATTTGTGTGTGCATGTATTTAATTGTACATATGTATATATATTTGCATATGTGTGTCTGTGTGTGTGTCTATATATATGTATATATGTATGTATATGAGTGTGTGCGCATGTGTGCATATATATATGTACGTATATTTGCATAGGTATATATGTATGTATATGTATATGTGTGTATATATATATTTATATATATGATATATATGTATCTATAATGTATATTTATATATATATATAATGTATATATATATAAATGTGTATATAAATATTTGTATATGTATATGTGTGTGTGTGTATATAAAATGTATGTATATATATGTGTGTGTCTGTGTATGTATGCATATACGTATATATGTATATGTTTATATATATATATGTACATATGCATATGTAAATATATATATACATATATATATATATATGAGTACATGTATATATATGTGTGTATGTGTGTGTGTATTACAGACACAAACACATGTATACATATTTATGTCTCATTAATGGTCCCTATCTCCAAAGTGCACCAGCAGACACTATCGGAACATTTGTTCGACTGCAGATGTTCCTTTCCGATAGAATAATTTAATTTCTGCCTTGTCAGATCCATTTTTGATTCTCTCTGTCTGCCTCTCTCTCTCTCTCTCTATCTCTCTCTCCATACCTCTAAACGTATGCATATATATGAATATTGTGTGTGTGTCATTGCACATATACATATATATATATATATAT
>NC_068982.1:58185449-58185948 GCF_001194135.2 Octopus bimaculoides | reverse complement strand
ATACATACACACACACACACACACACACACATATATATATGTATATAGTGTTCAGTCTTTTTCTCTTGCCTAATTTTGTTCTTTGCTTACTCTCTGTCTTCGTTTCACTCTCACTTTCCCATTTCTCTCCCTCCTCTCATCTCTGTCTCTGTCTCTCTCTTTCTCTCTCTAATGAAAATATATCATTTGCTTGTTTGATAAACCACTAAAAACACTCACTCTAGACTGTCTATATAATAATAATACAGGCACCATTAGAAAACATTAAATACTCCAAAAGCCACAAAAGCATGATACATAATTTGTAACAAGAGCTCTGTCATTTAATTTTTTTTTTTCTGTTCAGATATTAAGTGATATACATTGGCACATCTCAAATATAATGATTAGCTGATAGGAGTTCATCATAACCAGTTTGATCTGTCTTTCATTCAGCTTCTTTTTCCTCTTCTCTCTCTCTCTCTCTCTCTCTCTCTCTCTCTCTCTCTCTCTCTCTCTC
>NC_068982.1:58180943-58185407 GCF_001194135.2 Octopus bimaculoides | reverse complement strand
GATGCACAGGTACAATAAACACGAAAAATGTATAGAAAATAGACTCCACCAACTGTCAGGGGAGTAAGCTGGAGGTAGTAGATAGCTTGGTGACCAAGTTAGTATTGGGAGTGAATATTCCAAGAGTGTAGCTGTGAGAATAAGATTAGGCTGGGCAAAGTTCAGAGAACTCCTACCTCTGCTGGCAACAAATGGCCTCACTCAGAGTGAGAGGCAGATTGTATGATGCCTGTGTGTGAACAGCTATGCTACATAGCAGCGAAACATATGCTGTGACAGCTGAGGACATGTGTAGGCTTGAAAGAAAGGAAACCAGTATGTTTCACTGGATGTGTGATGTCAGTGTGCATGTTCAACAGAGTGTAAGCATCTTGAGAGAAAATCTTGGCATAAGAGGCATCAGATGTGGTGTGCAAGAGAGACAACTGCACTGGTATGGTCATGTGATGCATATGGACAAGGACATCTGCATAAAGAAGTACCGATCTCTAACTGTGGAGGGAACCTGTGGTAGAGGTAGACCCAGGAAGACATGATCTTCAAACTTTGGGTTTCACAGAGGCAATGACTAGTGACTGATATCCTGTGCTCAAGCCAAGTGAAATCGTAGTTGTGGCTGATGCTGTTGCCATGTAACTGGCATGTAAAGAACACCTTTCAAGTGTTGGACCTCACAGAGGCAAAGTGGCTGATGCCGGTGGCATGTGAAAAGCTCCTTTCGAGTGTTGGGCCTCACGGAGGCAATGACCGAGACCTTAGGAATTATGTCATGCTTGAGAAGAAGACCCATTAAGCCTAGTAAAATCACAGCCATGACAGATACTGGTGTCATGCAAATGGCACTCATGCCAGTGGAACGTAAAAGCACCCATTACACTCTCAGAGTAGTTGGCATTAGGAAGGGCACCCAGCCATAGAAGTCATGCCAAATCACTCAGGAGTCTGGTGCAGCCTTCCAGTTTGCCAGCCCTGGTCAAATTGTCCAACCCATGCCAACATCAACAATAGACGTTAAATGAGGCAATGATGATGATGATGATGATATATTGTGTGTGTCTGTATATAGATATTATATATGTATTTGTGTGTGTGTGTGTGTGTGTGTGTGTATATACATGTTTATATATATACTTATATTTATATGTATATATATATATACATATATATATATAGTCAAGAGAAAACTGTCTGCCATTGTTAGTGTCATTATTTTCTTTGTCATTGTTGTAGAAATCTTTTTCTACTGATGATGATGAGGAGGAGGAGGATGCTAATGAGAATGATGACAACAGCGATGACAACAATTGCAATTATAATGATTATCCTGGTGGTGGTGGTGGTGGTGGTGATGGTGGCGGCACTGGCAGCATTGGCAGCAGTGACAACAATATTGGCAAATGATGATAATGAGGACAATGATAATGAAGATGGCAATGATGATGGTGATGGTGATGATTCTTTCTCTCTAGTGACAGAGATTGTTGCCTCTGTTATTGTTGTGGTTGCTGTTACAAATCTCCTAAATATCATTGTTACTATGTTTTTATTTATTTATTTATTCTATCTGCCATTGTTGTTCATATATTATCTTTCATGTGACCAAAGATTTGTTTCAACCAATATTCTTTACATCTTGACTTAGTGGTAATATAAAGACTGATTATATTGATCATGATGACAAATGAATATGGTGATGAAGATAACAATAATCATTATGATAATAACTATCATAATGTTGATTATTCTTTTATTCTTTTAATGGTTTCTGTCACTGGTGGCAACTCTGCTGCTTGCTATATCAGATCTTCCTAGAATCACACTCTACCACCTTACAAGATCAATGGTTCCTAACTTGATGTCTTGGGTAAGGCTTTAAAATGTATCGAGTCATGGGACCGTAGCTTGGGAGTTCTAGGGGTTTGAAGAGTGTGGAACCACTTCTTAGTCTCAATTTATTTGACCCAGAGCAGTAGCAACTTTCAGGGTCCCAGTAAGGGTCAGTCAGGCAGATAGGTTAGCAAGTCAGTCAGGCAGATGGGTTAGCAAGTCAGTCAGGCAGAGGGAGCTTGTTAGTCTAGGGAACAACCCATCTAGGGAAAGGGGAACCTTCATTCCAAAGCTCTGCTGCCTTGTGGCCATACCCAGCTAAGAGAAAGGCTTCAGAAGCAAACCCTGTGGAAAAATCATGAGGTAGAGCCCTTGATGCAGTTCATCGTCCTTGTTGATATGATCCTTGGCCACTGTATGTTCTCCAACATTTACCATATTCTTGTTCCATATAGGAAACATTTTGCTGTATTCTTTAAACCATTATGCACAAAGAGAATGATAATGATTATTAACACCAAATCTACAGCTCAAATGTGGTGAAGAATGTGGTTTTCGGTTCAGTCCCACAACACAGCACCTTGGACAAGTGTCTTCTACAATTGTCCTGAGTCAACCAATGCCTCATGAGTGAATTTGGTAGATGGAAACTGTGTGGAAGCTTGTCTTATATCTGTGTGTGTAGGTGCCCTCTTATTTTTGTCTTTTATATCCCACCACTACTAGATGATCAGTATTGGTTTGTTTACCCTTCTGTGATTTAGTGGTTCAACAAAAGAGACTGATTGACTAAATACCAGACTTGAAAATAAGTTATGGGATCAATTTGTTTGACTAAGCCCTTTGAGGTAGTGCACCAGTATGGCCACATTCCAATGAATGAAATAAATAAAAGAAAAAAACACAAGCAACATTCAACAAAATAATGCAACTCACTTTTTTTGTATACTATACAACTGATGAAACACTAAAATAATGTTATAAACAAAAATAATCTCACAACAGAGAAAATATGTAGGATATAAACACAATTGTTCAAACCTCAAGAGACAATGCTCTACACATCAAGAACACAGAGATGCATCAGTTAGTGCTGTAGAAACAGACATAAAACTGTTGAAAACATGATAGTTAATAATAGTAAATAATAATGATTTCAAGATCTTGGCACAAGGCCAGCAATTTTGGGGGAAGGAGTAAGTTGATTACATTGACCCTCCCCAAGCTTTCAGTCATGCTGTAACATCTCTTATCTTTCACTTGCCCTAGGAAGCTGGGTGTGTCTCAGTGAGTGATTGTAACAAACATGTAGATTAAAAGTAAATAATAATAATAATAATAATAATAATAATGATAATAATGATAATAATAATAATAATGATAATCTTTTCTACTAAAGACACAAAGCCTGGAATTTGAAGGGATAGTAATAGTCAACCACATCAACCCCAGTATTTGACCAGTATTTATTTTATCAACCCTGACTGGATGAAAAGCAAAACTGACCGCGACAGAATTTGAACACAGAATGTAATGAGTCAGAAGAAATGCCACTAAACATCTTGTTTGACATGGTAATGGTTTTGCCAACTCACCACCTTAACAATAATAATGATTTCTTTTATGGGCCACAAGGGCCCTAGACATGGAGGACAATATAAGGACGAGTTACAGCACACAAAAATTACAAAAACATGGGGTTAACATTGATCAAGGGGAGATACTACTACATTAAGATTATCCTAAGTCCTCTTAGGATAATCCAGAGTAAACCTCACGCAAAAATCTTGGATTACTCTACCATCCCCAAGGCATGAGAGAGTGCCCTCTTCCAGTTTCTTTCCTCCTGTTTAAAAAAGCATAATAATAATAATAATAATAATAATAATAATGTTGATCATGATCATGATGATTCGTAACTCTGGCACAGTACAACAAATTAATAAAGAAGGAATTTAGTTGACTGAATTAAACAAAATACCCAGTAACTGGTTTATGGGTCCCAGCGGGATGGAATTCTTTATCTAATTCCTACCTTATCAGAAATGATGTTCAATAGAGTATGAATATACATTATCATTTGTAATATAGGTGAAGTAGCTTAGGAGAGTATCAGAAAAGTGTCTGGTTATGTCCTTTTGCATTCTGAGTTCAAATTTTGACCCAGTTAACATTTTCTTAGGTTCATTTGGAGGGCCCAAAAAATGTTTAAGGCAGCCAAATTCTGGAGGGTCAATATAATCAACAGTTTTTTTCCTCCCCATCTCTAGAAATTAGTAAGGTTGATAACCTGTTGATGGATAGTTTCTGACCCTTTCAATACTAACCTACCCAAGATCACCTTTGCTTGATCCAAACTTTGTTTAAAAGGGGTTTAGATTAAAAATTCCCATCAAAATTCCATCTTGTTTTGAGTTTTATCTTTAACCTTTTACTTGTTTCAGTCATTAGACTATGATCATCCAGGGGTACCATTTTGAAAATTTCCTTGTCAAATGAATTGATCCCAGTATTTAATTTTGTTAAGCCTGGTACATATTTTATCAGTCTTTTTTATCAAACCACACACACATGAGGTTTTTCGAGCGAGATCGTTGCCGGTGCCCCTGGACTGGCTCATGTGCGGGTGACACATGA
>NC_068982.1:58169984-58174089 GCF_001194135.2 Octopus bimaculoides | reverse complement strand
CACACAGCCACACCTGCCCCTATAAAAATGCAAGCACCTGCTTAGTAATGCTACAGTTATTTTACTAAATTCTTCATTATTTTCAAAATTAATTAAAACAAAGGAGTTATATTTAAAATGCTCTGGATGCTCTGAGAGTGTAGCTGCAAGAATAAGAATAGCCTGGGTAAAGTTCAGAGAGCACCTACCTCTGCTGGTGACAAAGGGTCTCTTACTCAGAGTAAAAGATAGACTGTATGACATGTGTGCGAAAAGCCATGCTACATGGCAGTGAAACATAGGTTGTAACTGCAGAGGACATGTGTAAGCTTGCAAGGAATGAAGCTAGTATGATCCACTGGATGTGTAATGTCGCTGTGCATACACAACAGAATGTAAGCACCCTGAGGGAAAAGTAGGACATAAGAAGCATCAGATGTGGTGGTGCAAGAGAGATGACTGTGCTGGTATGGTCATGTGTTGCATATGAATGAGGACAGCTGTGTGAAAAAGTGTCACACCCTAGCAGTAGAGGGAACCTGTGGAAGAGGTAGACCCAGGAAGACCTGGGATGAGGTGGTGAAGCACAACCTTCGAACATTGGGCTTCACCGAGGTGATGACAAGTGACTGGGACCTTTGGAGATATGCTGTGCTTGAGAAGACCTGGCAAGCCAAGTGAGACTGTAACCGTGGCCTATACCAGTGTAGCATAACCAGCCCACTTAAGAGTATTCTTCAATCATTGGGCAATAAACTGTGCTTGCAAAGACCCGTTAAGGCAAGTGAAGTTGTTGCTGTGGCTGATGACAGTACCGCCTGATTGGCACCCATGCTGGTGGCACTTAAAAAGCAGTATTCAATGCCAGTACCGCCTTACTGGTCCCGTGCCGGTAGCATGTAAAAAGCACCATTTGAGCATGGTTGATGCCAGAGCTGGGTGGCTGGTCCCATTCCGGTGGCATGTAAAAAGCACCATTCGAGCATGATCATTGATCAAGTGTTAGAAGATGTGGTACCCACTAGGCAAATACTTTCATCGTGCCAGGTTCATTGTACAGAATATTCTCAACTCTCTTATGAGATATGCTAATAGTAATTGTTATTTGATTTATTGTCACTCTCCCGTCATCCATCACCATGTGATGAATACAATCAATTTTTTCCTTTGCGGTGACAGTTACAGGACGTCCAGATGCTGGGTCATCTTCAAGACTTTCCCTTGCCCTCCTAAATTCAGCTGCCCACTTTTGCACTGTTTAAAAATCTGGAGTTTCATCCCCTAATGTAGCAACCATGTCAGTATGAATGTCCTTGGAGGCTAAACCCTTTTTTCTGCAGGAACTTGATAACACCACGTTGGCAAATTTTGTCCAATTACAAGAGAATCAAAGCTAGTTACTTTTGAAGTCTTTTTTTAACAGTCAAATGTCAGGTTACTTGGAAAGAAACTGTGCAGTTATTAATAAACAGGTTAAAATTAATTCATGCAAGATTTCACAATTCTAGTGTCCCTCCTTTATAGTCCGCCTATGTACATTTCAGCCCACCCTTGTGTATGTGTATGTGTATGTATATAACGATACACACAAACATAGACACATTAGGAAGGGCAGCCAGTCATAGAAACCAAGCCAAAACACATAAATGGAGCCTGGTACAGCTCTATGGCTTGCCAGCTCTTGCCAAACTGTCCAACCCACACCAGCGTGAAAAATGGATGAAGATGAAGATGATGATGGTGATATAGTATAAGCTTCTTTTATTTTCCATGTACTAAATCCACTCACAAGGCTTTACAAAGATGCCACACAGGGGGACTGAACCCAGAACCTTGTGGTTGGGAAACAAACTTCTTACCTCACAGCCTATTTATTTATTTATTTTATTTATTTATTTATTCTGGCTGTCTTCAATAGGAATCGCACTGAAAAATCAAGAAACTAGTGATATGTGTACTCACCTCTTTCGGATACACCATAATAATTGAATTATTCTTTCCTCCTACATCTCTTACTCTCTCTCTTTCTCTCCCATCTTGTGCATATATGTTTGAGTGTATGTATGCAGGTTAGTTTATGAGAGTTGGTGCTCGTATGTATGTTCGTGTATAGATTAATAAGTGTATATGTGTGTGTGTTTTCATCTGCATATGTGTATGCATTCTCTGAGTTGTAATATAACTGCTAATGTGCAACACTTAACATTATATATATATATATATATATATATATAAATATATATTCATATGTATGTATACCAGTATGTATTTTTATATATGCATGCATACATGTATATATGTGTGTGCGTGTGTGTATACATACATACATACATACATACATACATATATGTATATATATGTATGTATGTATATGTTGCAAACATACAAATTGTATGAGAAGATGAAGATAAAATGATTTGATGAATGTCCACTCTTCCAATGAGTTTTACAGTTATTGCCTTCGTTTTCGTTAATCAGTCCTCCCAACAGAACTATTACTAATTGTTATCTAATACTTTACTTAATGACTTTTACACTTCCCAAGAGAACTGCCACATCAGTTTATATCATAGCTTCATAAATGAACAGTTTCAAAACTAACCATCACAGTTAACTACATACATATATATATATATATGTATGTATGTATGTATGTATGTATGTATGTATATTCTTTTATCTCTTATCTTTTCCTTGTTTTAGTCATTGAACTGCAGCCATGGTGGGATTCTGTCCTGAAGGGTTTAGTCAAACAAATTGCCTCTGTTACTTATTTTTTTAAAGTCAGGTTTTAATTCTATTGGTCTTTGTTTGCCAAACCACTATGTTATAGAAACTTGAACAAACCAATACCAGCTGTCAAGCACTGGGAAGTGGAAAAAACAAATACAAATACACAATCACAGACACACATACACATGCATATAAGACAAGCTTCAAGCTTCCACACAGTTTCCCTCTATGAGATTCACTCACAAGGCATGAAATTGGTCTGAGGTTATAGTAGAATATATTTGCCCAAGAGTAAAAATGAAACTATGAGGTAGATAAGCTTGCTTCATAACCACACAGCCATGCATGCATGCATTTTATGTATATGTACAAACATACATAGAACAATAAATAAAATTACTGTCACCCTCACATATTTTTGTTGAAGACCTAACGTTAAATCCTGACAACAGGAACATCAAGAGACAGGAACTAGTCACAACATTCTCATGAGATAGGAATGGAGCTTGGGAAATATAAATGCTCATACATGAGAGTCAACTGAGGAAAGATTGTCGACCAGATAGGGGACATGTACATCAATGGCTTGTCTATCTCTCCTATCTCTAATGATGAGATCTCCCCTATCTCTAATGATTGGAGCTGGCTGCATTTAACAAGACCATATCGTGCGATACTTTTGCAGTGCCAGTGCTAGTATCAACATTTGGGATGCTGGACACTTAATGAGATCCACAGCCTGGATGTCAAACTTAGAAAGGTACTGAGCACCACTGGCAACTTCCACATCAACAGTGACGCTGATAGGATTTATGTGAGACAAAGCGGTGGGGGTAGAGGCATAAGGTTAGTCCAAGCAACCTTTAAATGTCACATTGTATCCCACAGACAACACCTGCTGAACAGTAACGAAAGAAATGAGCACATCCTATGCATACTCAAAAGTGAGAGCAATAAAATCTCTAGAGTTGGAGAACTACTCAGCAGGTACTCTGAGAATACAACTGTCTCATGCAACCCAAAGGAGGCTGGACTAGCAAACCTAATCAGAACCTTGGGGGTAAAGTATGCATCAGCAGAAAACAATGCATGGGTACATAGCCTGTAAGCTGGAAGATGACAACAGCATTGGCCAGAACAGTACCCTCTCTTGACCCTGTGATGGATGCATTACATTCCACCTTGAAGGATATGCCTTTGCTATCCTTCAACAGGAGATAACGGTTAAATACCTGATAAACAAGAGAGACAAAGACACCGTTAAACCTCCGGTAGTTAACTTGAGGCATTCTTGTATAGATATGCCCATATATATATATATATATATATAAAAATTTAATGAATGGAGTAAAACGCATATATATATATATATATATATATATATATCATCATC
>NC_068982.1:58163337-58166240 GCF_001194135.2 Octopus bimaculoides | reverse complement strand
ATATATATATATATATATATATATATATATATGTAAGTACGTATGTATATATATATGACAGGTTTCTTTCAGTTTCTGTCTACCAAATCCACTCACAAGGTTTTGGTCACCCTGCAGCTATAATAAAAGACACTTGCCCAAGGTGCTACGTAGTAGGACTGAACCTGGAACCATGTGGTTGGGAAGCAAGCTTCTTACCATGCCTGTGATATGTTAATCAAGCCTTCAACAATATAATTCAAAATGTCATTAGACAAAGCAGAATAATTGATTCTATTAAAAGCCCAGTTATTAACTATTTTTCGCTCTGTGATCAATTCTATGTTCAAGTTAACTGATGACATATCATACCGTGTTAAAAATATACAAGATAAAATTTATTTTATCTTGCTTTGTTTTGTTTTATTTTTATTTTATAAATCCAGGAAATGATTCTTTGGAATAGTAAATTTGCAAAATAAAATCCTTTGAAGAATCAAGATTAAAATAATTAAATAACTAAAATAGTTATCAAATCAACTTTCTAATTAATTAATTAATTAATGATAATAATTTTAAGCTTTGCATATTTATGAAAATGGTAATTTAATTTCATAAATCTAAATAATTTTTGTTTTTCATAGATTTGATCAAAAGAAGAAAATGAAACTGTATTATTTATTGTGTATGTGTGTGCCTCTCTGTGTGTGTGTGTGTGTCTGCCTGTGTGTGTCTGTGTGTGTGTGTGTCTGTGTGTGTGTGTGTCTCTGTGTGTGTGTGTGTATGTGTGTGTGTTCATTTTTTTGTAGTTCATTGAAATTTGAGAATTTCATGTCACAAGGCTCATTACTTATGTTCTGACCTGATGGTGTCTGTCTGACCTGATCCCCCCACCACCACCACCAACAACAACAACAACAACAGCAACAATAACAACTTTGTGAAATGTAACTGGTCTTTTTGATGGTCATCATCTAGTGAGCAAAATAAAAACACAGCATTAGCATTAGATGTATGCTTCACATTATAAAATAAAAATCTTCAACTGTCTCTAACCCTCTCTCTCTCTCTCTCTCTCTCTCTCTCTCTCTCTCTCTCTCTCTCTCTCTCTCTCTTTCTCTCTCTCTCGCCATGTTCATATCTTAATAAATAATTCATTTATCGAAAATATTCATTTATTTATATATTGCAAATAAATTACTTATGTAACATCATCATCATCATTGATTTTATGTTCATTTTTTTTTCTCTGCTGGCATTAGCTGGATGAATCTGTATGAGGCTGTGTTTTATGACTGGATGCAACCCTTTTACATGCCTCTTATGACCAGCAGAGATATGATATAACCTATTCTAAAAACTGGGATATGTACAATTTACTTTGGTTTATTATAACCACAATATTGACTTCTAATATAGGCACAAAATCAGACATTAGTGGGGGGTAGGGAAAGATATAGTTTTAAATATGGTATATTGATTTCTAGCATTGACACAAGACCACGGAATTTAATGAGGGTAAAATTAATTAGATCAAGCTTAGTATTTTACCAATATTTTTTTTTTTTGTGACCCAAGAATGGTGAAAGATAAAGTTGACCTAGAGAGGGATTTGAACTTAGATTATAAAGAGCCATAATTATATGCTGCAAGTTGTTTTGGTCGATGGTCGATGCTCTAAAGATTCAGCCAATTTGCCATGACCATAATGCTGATTTTGAATTTTGATTACAAGGCCAGCAATTTCAGTTGATTGCATCGATCTCAGTACTCAACTGGTACTTATTTTATCGACCCCAAAATGACAAAATGCAAAGTCAACCTTGGCAGAATTTGAACTCAGAACCTGAAGATGGACGAAATGCTGCTAAGCATTTCACCCAGCATGCTAATTATTCTGCCAGCTCACCACTTTTGCCATGACCATAATATTGACTAACATGTAAGTAGCAAGTTGCCAGAATTGATAGCATGCCAGGCAAAATGCTTAGTGGTATTTCATCTGTCTCATGCTTTGAGTTCAAATTCTGCGAGGCCAACTTTGCTTTCATCCTTGTGGGGTTGATAAAATAAATACCAGTTGATCACTGGGGTCAATGTCATTTGATTTGTGTTTAAAAGTTCAAAGTGGAGTAAGCCTTTCATATTTCACCAAACAGATAACAACAAGACCTTCTTTAATCTGGGGTGCCAGTGTTTCTCTTTTCCCTACTTTCGGCACTTGACATTTTTATAGAGAACCTATTTCTCTTTACCAGTTACTATTTGGTCCGAAAAAGGTTTGTTTGTGAAACATGACAGCAAAGAAGAGTACATATTCACTCTTTGCATGTGATTAGACTTGGAAAGTTTGTAGGGAACCCATTGACCTAATTTGCTGACTTTTCTGATGGCACACAAGTGTTGATGAATAGTTGAATAACCAAATCCAAGCTTCTCTGCTAGTTCTTCAACAGGTACGATAGGATTTTATTCCACGAGGATATGCAGGATGTACTTGTTGAGCTCTACAGATTTTCCAGGATGAGGCTTGTCTTCTAGGTTGTAGTTTCTGGCTCAGAATTTCTGGAACCACTCTTGACATTGGCTTATGCTTAGTGTCCAATCCCCATATACTGCATTAATATTCCTCACACTTTCCATTGCATTGTTGCCATTGTTGAACTCATAAAGCAAAATATGCAGAATATGCTCCTTTGTCACTTCCATCATAGCTTTGAAAAAATAACTGTTAAAATCAAACTGCACTCTTCAAAGCTTGCACTAAGAATAAGGTCAAGGTAAAATTACTACCTGCTTTTATAGCAAGTTGATGGTGGTATTTTATCCCGTCCATCCCCCTCTGACTTTTAGTTCAAGCAATTGAAAGAACCACATTACTTATGGGATGAGCTAATATATATATGTGTATATATATATATATA
>NC_068982.1:58150968-58161868 GCF_001194135.2 Octopus bimaculoides | reverse complement strand
TTGACTGTTGACCAATATATGAAGCTGTTCCCAAACACTCTTTACTCCTTACGCTTTTACTCTTTTACTTGTTTCAGTCATTTGACTGTGGCCATGCTGGAGCATCACCTTTAGTCGAGCAAATCGACCCCAGGACTTATTCTTTGTAAGCCTAGTACTTATTCTATTGGTCTCTTTTTGCCGAACCGCTAAGTTACGGGGGCGTAAACACATCAGCATCGGTTGTCAAGCGATGTTGGGGGGACAAACACAGACACACAAACACATACACACATACATATATATATATATATCTACATATATACAACGGGCTTCTTTCAGTTTCCGTCTACCAAATCCACTCACAAGGCTTTGGTCGGCCCAAGGCTATAGTAGAAGACACTTGCCCAAGATGCCATGCAGTGGGACTGAACTCAGAACCATGTGGTTGGTAAGCAAGCTACTTACCACACAGCCACTCCTACGTCTGAATAATTGTAATTATGCTCATTTCCACTCCCAGGACAAAATTCTTAGCAGCATTTCATCTGTCTTTAAGTTCTCAGTTCAAATTCCACTGAGGATGACTCTCAGAGTCAATAAAATAAGCACTGGTTGATCAGTGGGGGTCAACATAGTCGACTTATCCCCTCCCTTGAAATTACTGGCCATGAATTGAAATTTGAAACCATTATTGTTTAAGTTTGCTTGATGAGGTTTAACTCAGGACTAAATAATAAACTTATTTCATCCAATGGTTTCAAACTTCAGCTTTTGATAAATTATTTATTAGCACAGAATCCACTTTGACCTTTATTTAACATTTAGTTATATATTGATATTTATTTATAAATTTTTCATTTAGACTCAATTTACTATCTGCTATTATTTCAATACATTATTTTATTTATTTATTTTTTTTTTGAATACATAAAACTCATCAACTCTCGTTCTAGTTCATGCACACACACACACAAACATATTTAAACACACACTCACACACACACAAACGCACACACATGCACATGCAGACACACACGTACACACATATACACAGACATGCATATGAAATAATATATATGCATGTGTATATATATATGTATCTACATAAGCATGCATATATATGTATACATGCACTAGCATGAAATTATATATATATACATACATACATGCACAAACATGAAATTATATATATATGTATATATATATATATATATACATATATATATATACATATATATATACATATATAAATATGCATATATATATACATATATATATATATATATATATACACATACATACTTATGAAATAATAAATATGTGCGTGTACGTATATATATATATATAGATAGATAGATAGATAGAAAGACTTGTACATGAACACATATATAAACATGAAATAATATATATTATTTATTTATATTTGTTCAATAAGTGCATTCATTTGAATCATTTACCACTTAAAAAAGTTAATATCGGAGCAATCATTGTCACTTTTTGAAATGTTTGATATTTTTGTTGTTTAATATTGTTTATTTTTTCTATTTCTATAACTCCCTTTAGTGTTGAAATCATGGTTGTCGCTGTTTATGTTCTTGTTGTGACTGTAACTTCCAAGATTGATTTTATTATTTCCTATTGATTATTATTATCCTTATTATTATTAGTTTTTATTGTAGATAGCTTCTCAATCAAATTGGTAATTTTTTTTTCTTTTTTTTTACCCTGGAACTATCCATTGGAACTTACGATGACATAGTATACATTGCATTGTGGGAATTTGACACTTTGCTTTTGACAGTAATGGTACCGAAGAGATGCTTAGAAAAACAAGTTGAATACCTCACTTATGAAACAGACAGAGGGAAAGACAGAATAAGATGGAAAGCGGGTGAGAGAGAGACAGACAGACAGACAGACAGAGACAAGTTATATTTATGTCTTGTTTGCTTTTGTTCAATCATCTGGAGAAATTTGTTGAAATTTCTTCATACAAAAAGGAGTTTCAGAAAGTCTATTTTCAGTGTTTGGGTTTGTTTTATGTGTACACTTACACACACACACACACACACACACACACAAGTTCATGTCTGCATGTACATATGTATTTATGTGCACAAGTACAATGATATATATTCTTATATATATGTATATATTCATTGATATACGTCAATAAATTTCTACATACATACACATATGCATACATACTCATGTGCACATACATACAAACATACATACACACACTGACACACACACACACACACACACACAAACATACATACATACATACATGCATGCATACATACATACAAACATACATACTTACATACATACATATGTATTTTATTTTCATTCACAAAATACATTTGCTGAAATTCAAAATGTTTTCTTTCATTGGACAGTTATGTGTGCATATTTATAGATGTGCATGTGTGTGTGTGTGTGTGAACATGTGTGTATGTATGTGTATGCATGTGAGTATGTATGTATGTGTGTGCATGTATTTATGTATGTATATGTTTGTGTTCCTTTTATATTTCTTGTCCTCATTCTTTTGTTCATTTTGCCGTTGTTGCTGTTGTTGTGGTTTCATAAAAAGACATAAAGACAGAAGAACATAAAAGACACCAGAGCCAATGCCAAGTTCCTTTACGATAGAAAATAATTACCAATATGCAAGTAAACTCATATATAAATCATTTCTTTGGTTTCAGATTTTCTGATTTTATGAGAATGTTTTTTCCCGTTTTTTTTTTTTTTTTGCATATAAAAAAATAATAATGAAAGAAATGGTGTAAAGTAGTTTCTAAAAAATTACAAAAAAAAACACAACAAAGATTTTTTTGTTAAAATTTCCAACAAAGAATATATGCATAAATTCATATATGACATTGTTGAATATGCATACATAGTTACATATATCTGTCTATCTATCTATCTAACTATCTATCTACTTATCTATCTGTCTATCTATCTGTCTATCTATCTATCTATCTATCTATCTATCTATATATATATATATATATATATATATATATACTCGTACATACATGCACATATATATATGCACACATACATATATACAAACATATATAGAACTCACCTAACTATATATATATATATATATATATATATATATATATATACGGACAAACATTTACTGACACATGCGTAGAAGCACATATATATGCACACACACACACACACACACACACACACACACACATGTAAATTATGAGTGCATTGTGTGTCTGTGAGCACATATATATATATACAGGCCAACTCATACACGCTGTTACACATACATAAACATATTAATATACTAGCAGATTTACTATGCATGTAAATACACTTACAGCCTTATTAATCAATAACTGCACACATTCACATATACACCTAATACTCACACGCATACATTTAAACAAACAAATTTCAATAGATACTCACACTGCTTTTAAGATTTGTACAAATGCTAACTTGAGCCAGACATAAACTTACTTTCACACATTCACACACATATGTACACATTAAAATAAACCATCTATTGTATATTCATTCATGCTGACATTTTGTTGGTTGCCTGTATTGCATACAAGCATGTGCTTACACACACATTAAATTGCTTTCAAGTTTTGGCACAAGGCCAGCATTTTTAGAGGAAGGGAATGTCAATTAGTTCGGCTACAGTGCTCAGCCGATACTTATTTTATTGATCCTGAAAGGATAAAAAGTAAATTCAACCAAAGTGGAATTTGAACTCAGAACGTAAAGAAAGGTGAAATGGCGCTAAGCATTTCACCCAATGTGCTAACAATTCTGCCAGCTTGCTATCTTGTACACACACACATGCACGTGCACAAACACACACACACACACACACACACTCTAAACTACACTTATGCCCAAATACAGCATAACATATACATACAAACTAGCATAGACATACATTCATGCTGGTATCATGCATACATCATAAATCTTTTATGATTTATCTTTTGCTTGTTTCAGTCATTAGACTGTGGCCATGCTGGGGCACTTCTTTAAATGATTTTAGTTGACCCCAATACATATTATATTCTTAAGTCTGGTACTTATTTTATTGGTCTCTTTTTTGCAGAACTGCTAAGTTACAGGAACATAAACAAACCAGCACTGGTTGGCAACAGGTGATAGGAGACCCGCACAAACACACACACACACACAAACAAACATGCATAATTAACAAACTTCCAATCTATGCTAATATTGTGCCTGTTACCTTTCTTAAGTCAATAAAATAAGTATCAATGGTGCATTGTAGTGCTGGAATAATTATTCATTAAAAGAAGCATGTCCTTAAGGCATCAAAGAAAGTGGCAGGGGGCACCACAGAAATGGTAAATGGTTTACAGCACAAAAGAAATCACTCTAAACTTGCTAAAATAATATTCGAAATGCTTTATATACTCTTTACTCTTTTACTCTTTTACTTGTTTCAGTCATTTGACTGCGGCCATGCTAGAGCATCGCCTTTAGTCAAGCAAATCGACCCTAGGACTTATTCTTTGGAAGCCTAGTACTTATTCTATCAGTCTCTTTTGCCGAACCGCTAAGTTACGGGGACGTAAACACACCACCATCGGTTGTCAAGCGATGTTGGGGACACACACACACACACACACACACACACACAAATTTATTTCTCAAACGCGTGATAATGCTATAAATAGCGTGATCAGGATAAATTATCCATTGATTGCAGAAAAATACGCTACTGGCCAGCCATGAGACTCGAACTCACATCTCAGCGTCTTATGTGGCTAAATTTATAAGTTCTAAAATTGCAGAAGAATCCGTTGCTGGGCCGTTTAGTGTAATGGTAAAACACTTGACGCATAATCACAGAGATGTGAGTTCAAGTCTCATGGCTGGCCAGTAGCATATTTTTCTGCAATCAATGGATAGTTTATTATTGTTTATTGTTTGAATAATATATATATTGGGGCACCCAAATCATTTAAGTGCTTAGGGCCTCTATCGGTTTTAATCCAGCCCTGACTGTATGATATTACATTTGCTGCAGGAGGTAATATTATGGTGAAACAGGTGAATTAGACATGATTATATGTCTATTGAATAGCGTTTTATATATGTATTACATTATATTTTGATACTTTGGAGATTAGATTTTCTGTTGATCAGCTTCTGATATTAGATTAAGTGGAAAGATTGGTGATAATATAGACAGATTTGTTAGCACACTGAGTAAAGTGCCGAGAAGCATTTATTTGTCTTTATGTTCTGAGTTCAAATTCCATTGAGGTGAACTTTGCTTTTTATCCTTTTGGGCTCAATAAAGTACCAGTTGAGCATTGGGGTTGATGTAATTGACTTACCCCTTCTCCTAAAATTGCTGGCCTTGTGCCAAAATTCGAAACCAGTATGAAACATTGAGGGACCTTGTATTATGTTACTCAACCTACTAGAAATAATAGCCAAATTTCCCTCAAATCACGCCTTGCAGTCATAAAAAAAGATGGACATATTAGGTAATGTTGATCTGGAAAAACAAAAATTTTAATTGTTATGATTGGCATTCTTGTGTTCATAGATCTGTTTGTTCAGGAATGACCCAGGGCTAAAAAACAGCAACAACAATAACAGCATTATGGACAATACTATTCCATTTACAGGATGGATTTGAACTCAGAACATTCAGCTATCAGACAGCTTTTTAATTATTAAATCCAATCCAGAATTCTCCTACCAAAGTATTCTTTTATCTTTAGATCTTTAATTCTCTGGAGTGGGAGAATACTTCAACTTTATGATTCATTTAAGTTCCACATATCACTTCTGTTTCATTAATGTAATTTATTATAAAGACAAAAATCCCCTAGCTAAATTATCTAACTTTTAATCAATTGTCAAACTCACATTTAAACCATCAATCAGTAAGTAAACTAGCTCTCACAATGGTGATCAATCTTTTCCATCAACTGATCAATAAAGAAACTATTGAACACCAAACTTCCTTAATCAGTTGACAGGCCAACCAGCTAATCAATTTACTGACGCCCAAATGAAAACTGAAAACAATATTCATTGAAACACAGAATAGAAAAATTCTGAAAAGAAACACTGTCACTGAAGCTTTTCACTGAGAGGAACTGCACAGATAGGTACATCCACTCAATGAAGCTCGCTGTGGTCTTTGACTCGGAACTGTAGCCAAAAGAGGAACAATACCGAAAATGAAAGCATTGATTCAAGCAGCTTCATACCTGCAGGAAAAATAGAGAAGAGAATCGTTTTTGCCACACTGTTTAGCAATATCTCCATTGTGTCAAACTACCTTTCTGGCTATGAGTGATCTTGGTACTGGAGAGATGACTCTGGAATTGATAATTAGATTTTGAGACAAATGAAAATTCTGTAGCCAAGAGGAATCAGGCTGACCACTTGATGATAGAAACATGTAACTTGATAATCAGTTGACTTCTCTGTGAAGCTTGGTCACAGTGTTTCTGCATTAATGGAATGAATTACGATGACAGACAATGACTTGGACGAAAGAATTTTTGTTGCAGCAGTATAACAGCTCTGTCCAGTCGTTAGAAAGTTAGGCAACCTGGTATTGTTTGTTATTCAAATGGAAACAATGTCTATTGTGTCGAAGAAGTTAGAGCCGGCAAACATTTACTAAATAGGTAGTGGCAGAATATTTTTACTTAAGGGAAAACTTATCTGATTACTGAACGCAAGTTTGAGGTTTCAAACCCTTGACTATTTTTCTCGTACAGATATTTCACATCAAGAGAGAAGTTTTGTTGTTGAAACAAGTTTGTTACGGACAACAGTTAAGGGGGCCAGAAAAGAATAAGGATATAAAAAGTATATCAAAAAGATTCACATTTCTTCTTCCTCTTCTTTGATTTTCATTACTTTTCTCAGTTACTTTTTTACCCATCTTCTCCTCCTTCTTACCTTTTTCCCTTCCATCTTCTCTCTACATCATATCCATATTTATTCTTTTTGTTTCATTTTCTTGTAGATTAAACATCATCCTCATCATAATAAACAAAAGCAGCAGCTTTATTGTCTTTGTCTTAATAATTTTTTCTTCTTCAGAAAAAAATTTAGGAGTATAACCAATTGTACCATTCCCCAGTGCTAGATTTAGATTTAAATTAATCAGCCCCAGAAGGATGACTGACATGGATGACTTTGACAGGATTTCATCTTAGAATGTAAAGTGTCTGAACAAATGCAGGGAAAGCATTTTGCTTAATGTTCAAATCATTCTGCAAATCCATTACCTTAATAATATTGGTTTCAAATGTTGCCACAAGTTCAGCGAGTTCAGAGGAGATGGATAAATCACTTATTCAACTCCAATGCTCAGCTGGTACTTATTTTATCGACCTTGAAAAGATAAAAGGCAAAGTCGACCTCAGTAGAATTTGAACTCAGAACACACGGACAAACAAAATACCGCTAAGCATTTTACGCAGTGTGATAATGATTCTGTTAGCTTGCCATCTTAATTAGCTTAATAATATTAATACTACCACAATCACCACGACCACAAACCAATACTAGTGATGTTGTTTTCAAATTTTGACACAAGGCCAGAAATTTCACGGAAGGGGTTAAGTCAATTACATCAACCATAGTGGTCAACTGGTGCTTATTTTATCGACCCCAAAAGGATGAAAAGCATAGTTGACCTCAGTGTAATTTGAACTCAAAACATAAAGATGGATGAAATGTTGCTAAGTGTTTTGCATGATGTGCTAACAATTCTGCCAGCTCACTGCCTTCCTTACCCTAACAATATTCTTTTCTACTCTAGGCACAAGGCCCGAAATTTTGGGGGAGGGGGACAGTCGATTAGATCGACCCCAGTATGCAAATGGTACTTAATTTATCGACCCCAAAAGAATGAAAAGCAAATTCGACCTTGGCAGAATTTGAACTCAGAATGTAAAGACAGACGAAATATCGCTAAGCCTTTTGCCCGGCTTGCTAACGTTTCTGCCAGTTTGATGCCTTTACCCTGACAATATTAACACCACCACCACCACTACCACGACCACCACCCATAATAATATCAATGATGATTTCTCTTACAAGCACAAGGTCAGTGATTTTGTTGGAAGAGAGTTAGTTGGTACCATTGGCCCCTATGCTTTT
This sequence comes from Octopus bimaculoides, assembly GCF_001194135.2. Lineage (NCBI taxonomy): Eukaryota > Metazoa > Mollusca > Cephalopoda > Octopoda > Octopodidae > Octopus > Octopus bimaculoides. The sequence goes on along the minus strand of NC_068982.1, from coordinate 58,153,711 downwards.
TTAACTTTGAAAGGGATGACAGGCAAAGATAACCTATGTAAAATTTGGACTTGGAATGCTAACACCTGGAACACATTTACAAGCCATTTTTGCAGACACTCAAATAAGTCTGCTGATTTGTGATCTTAATAATGATGATAATAATAATAATAATAATAACTATGCCCGGATGCAGTACCAGGCACTGGCTCTCATGGCTTCTGATCTTAATTGATTGGAAGTGTTATCATGTACATTGTTTTGTCTTGGTATAAAAGATGGGCTACAGCAAATATTCTGCTCAATACCACAGATTTGCTTATTAGTTGTTTGACCTTAACCAGTTGAACATGTCCCTTGGTGGCTGACAATATGTGCATCTCTGATCATGAGCAGAAGTAGTGGGGAGCATCATAGTCATGTGTTGAGAGGAATTCTTTGGGGTTTGAATAATTCACCTTTGGAAACATGGGTATTTTGTTCAACATCCTTAAACAAACGTTATTCAGGGATTTTTTGTGTGGAATGGGCTACTCGACCTGAAGAAAATTCTAACTGGGCCCCACCTGCGAGGTCATGCACTGTTTATCTTGATATGAGATCACCATGTCGTGCACACGTGGTTGTGATGCATGTGCCTGGTGTACCCTTATCAGACGGGTAGTCATGATGGGTATACTGGGCTTCATATATTTTACCCTAGTGTCACTTTTGATGGCATGCATTGCTCTCTCACTCAATAATAATAATAATAATATATAAACATACAATTGTGATGGATCATAACCTTGGATCCTGCCATAAGAATACTTGGAGTTCCTAACTAATCTTAACAATATTGTTCGCCTGGTTTTCCAACAGAGAGCTTATGAAATATTTTGCCCAGATTGATAATTCCTCGCTATTATCTCTATAAATATACATATATAAATGTGTGTGAGTGTGTATGTGTGTGTGTGTGTGTGTAAATATCCATGTATGTGTGTATGTCTAGCTATCTGTCTTTCTATCTGTTTGTTGGTGGAGGCGGGGTCGTTGTGTGGTAAGAAGTTTGCTTTCAACCACATGGCTCTAGGTTCAGTCCCACTGTAAGGGACTTTGAGTAAGTGTCAGCCCTGGGCTGACCAAAGCCTTCTGAGTAAATCTGGTAAGCAGAATCTGAAAGAAACCCATTGTATATATATATATATATATATATATATATATATAAAATTATAATTAAGGGTATCTAAAAGATACCACCATGCTAGATATAGCAGCCAAAACTTGACTCTAAAACCAATATATATATATATTTCCTATGTGATCATTCTGTTGTCCGTAAAAAAAGTTCGTTTTTTTTGTGCTTTGTTTATGTTCCCGTTCCTTTTTTGACGTCTTGTACCCGGATATGCATCTATATATACATGAAGTTTCTGACTTATTTAGTCCCTCTAAGCGTGAGGCATTACTATATAGTTAATGCCCTTATATAAATTATATATACATGTAGATCTAGGTATGTACATATATGTATGTATACATGCATATACTCATATATCATTTGTATTATTATATTATTGAACGCTACGCGTCCATTTGCAAGTAAGTTTTAACTTTATGTTTCTGACGCGACTCTATCTTTATGTCTATCTATCTATCTATCTATCTATCTACCTATCTTTATTTCTTCTTACCTATCTCCCCCTTCTTCTTACTTATCTTCACCTTTTTCTTACTTTTCTCCTCCCCCCCTCTATATATCTATATATATATACAGGCACAAGTATGGCTTATAGGCTTCTGTCATGGCTGTGTGGTAAGAAGTTTGCTTCCCAACAACATGGTTCTAGGTTCAGTTCCACTGCATGGCACCTTGGACATGTGTTTTCTATTATTGCAATGGGCTAACTAAAGCCTTGTGAGTGGATTTGTTAGACAGAAACTGAAAGAAGTCCATCATATATATATATGTGTGTGTGTATCTGTTTGTTCCTCACCAGCACACTCGACAATTAGTGATTCAGCAAAAGTGATCAATAGAATAAGTACCAGCATTTACAAAAGAATTTATAAGCACCAGGCTTAATTGCTTAATTCATTTGACTAAAATTTTCCAAGGCGGTGCCCTAGCATGGCCACAGTCTAATGACTGAAAGAAGTAAAAGATACAAAATAAAAGATATGTGCAGTATGTGTGTGTGTATGTACCTTTTTCTTGATATCGTGTAATGGTCGTAAATGAGCATCACCATCATACAAAGTTGTTCACTTCCAGTCTTCTGTGGGTAAAAAATGTTTGGCCAAGGGAAGTATTACCTGGCTTGGAAACAGGTGAGGGTTGGAGAAAGGAGTTGGCCTCAGCCATGGAAGATCTGTCCCAGTAAATTCTATCTGACTCATGCAAGCATGGAAAAATAGATGTTAAATAATGATAATGATAATATATATATACGTGTGTGTGTGTGTGTGTGTGTGTGCATTTATATATATGAAAATGTATCTTCACATATATATTTATACACATATATATATAATATGTGTGTATGTGTGTGCATCATGCGCACACATTCAGAAATATATGTATGCATGTATGTATATACATATACATACATATATATATGTATGTATATATATATATATATATTTAAAACACGTGCACACATAAATACATCCATCCATATACATGTCATCTTCATCATCATTTTTTACATCTGTCTATCTATCTATCTATATATATATATATATATATATATATGTATACACCCCCCCCCCACACACACAC